>NW_027513509.1:0-180418 GCF_048772815.1 Callospermophilus lateralis | reverse complement strand
GAAGAGATAAAGTTTTGTAACTAATACATAGAATAATAATAAAAATATTAATAATAATGGACTTGCCATTTAGACATTAATAAATTATACATTTGGCACTACTGACATCTTTTCCAAAAAAAAATTGACATTTTTTCCAAAAAAGGGGGGGTTTATTTGTGGGGAAAATGGTATTCTATGCTTTCTTAATATCAAGAATATATTATTTTCAGAAGTAATATATATTTCAATATAATAGTAAAATAGAACCAGGTCTCATGGCACATACCTCTAATCCCATTGGATTGTGAGGCTAAGGCAAAATAATCCTGAGTTTAAGGCCAGCCTCAGAAACTTAGCAAGGCCCCAAGCAACTATGTGTGACTCAGTCTCTGTGTGCCCCTAATTTAAATTTACACTAAGAAACAACAACAACAAAAAGAATACAAAGTATTGATGAGGACACAAAACAAATTCTCATGAACTAAAGATGGAGTAAAAATTGCTGTTATTTCATCATGAAATATATACACACACACACACACACACACACACACACACACACACACACATACATGAAATACTCCTCACCAAGCTGCTTATACCTGTGGAAATTATAGTATGTGTGTACCATTACAGTGTACAAGTATGTGATAGCATAAGACTAGACCTCTACTTGTTAATGCAGTGGAAATCTGGGGCCTAGGAGAAAAGAGGAGGTGATTCAGAAAAATAAAAAAAAAATAATACAGTTTGAGAAAAAATGGTTTCTGGAGCCCAGAAACATTTTTGGTTTAATTAGAGTACAAAATACCACATAAGTATTATATTGAAGTTACATCTGTTAAATACATCACGTGTATAATGGATTTCAAGGAAAATACGTGGAACTTATCACAAACGAAATAAAAATTTACAAAAGCCCATAAAATAGCATGTGCATAAATAAAACTAATCATTACAAAGACAACTATTTTAACTCAATTTAATATATAATATTTTACTATCAAAATTTTAGCATGTTTTTCTCTAAATACAAGAAGACAGCTGGACCTGTTGGTGCACAGTTGTAATCCCAGTACCTTGGTAGGCTAAGACAGGTGTATTGTGAGCTCAAAGCCAGCATCAGCAAAAGTGAGGCCCTAAGCAACTCAGTGAGACACCGTCTCTAAATGTCATACAAAATAGGCTTGGGGATGTGGAAAAATTCCCCTGAGTTTAATTCCAAGTACCAAATTAAAGAAAAGAAGGGACCAAAAAAAAAATAAATTTATCGTAGAAAAAAAAATAAATATGTAAAATACCCCAAAACCTTTTTAAAAAACCAAATAATATAGTTATTGTACTGAGACATTCTTAATGTATATTATGAAACTATATTGCAATAATACAGACCAATAAATCATAATATTAATCAAATCTGAAACCATATGTAGATCAATAGTATTGTTAAGAGCAATAGAAAGGTGTATGTAAAACTAACCATATGAAAACTAACATTAAACATTAATGAATGAATCTATCCAACCTAAAGTTAGAAATGGGACATAGTGGCAAAGTTCACTGTTAGAGTGTGTGTGCAGAATGTGCAAGATAGTCAGTTCCAATCTTAGCAACACTCTAAAAAGCAAATATTAAGAGGGAATGATGTTGAAAATAAAGCAGAATATTAAATGAGACACTCTCCCTCCATCTATAGATACATTTAAGGAAAAAACTACTGTGAGTGTCTCTTTGGCAAAATCATGAGTGAGTAGAGAGATTTAGATACACTAGATATTAGTCCAGTCTTAAGAAATGTACCACATTTGGGACAAAATCCCCAAATACCATCATCAGCTCTAGTGAACAGAAATGTGAGAGAGGGGCTGAGGATGTAGCTCAGTTTTCAAAGGGCTTGCCTTGAATGCACAAGGCCCTGGGTTTAATCTCTAGCAACCCCCTACCAAAAAAAAAGAAAAGAAAAAGAAAGAAGGAAATATGAAAGAAATGATACAAAAAATGGTGATATCTAGGAGCCATAAATGCCTTCACAAGTGTTTCTTCAGCTGTGACCAAGACACAAAAATACCCAAATATCAAAGCTGTCAATTTATCTCAAAACAACATCTGCCAGCATATTTTCCCAATTACTGTTGCTGACAGATGAAGTTCACTCTAGCTTTAATTGTATGTGAAGTAAGGAAGAATCCCACTTTCAGGAAGTGAGATTTTAGCACTTCCTGAATCCTGCCCCAACCCTGATACACTAGTAATGAGGCTAGAACGACCCATTCCTTCTAGAAAAAGTTTTTGGGTTTTTTTGGTGGGTGTGTGTATGTGTGTATTGAATGTTTCAAATTTAACATATTTTGTTTATGTTACTATGTCCCTGATACACTAGTAATAATGCCAGAACTAACAATTGCTCCTAGAAAGTTTTTTTGTGTGTGTTTGGATGTCTGTGTGTGTGGATGTGTGTACTGAATGTCTCAACTTTAACATATTTTATTTATGTTACTATGTCCTGAAGTACCAATCTCCAGAACAAAAGGTGACTGAGCTTATGTAAATCTCTGTAGATTTCAAACAAATGAATTTACATTCTTTTCCCAGCGCTTTTATGGAATATGATACCAAATAGTAGTTCAGAAAGGAGGTTAAAAAAAAATGATTCCTGTTTATTCCAATAAATCTTTACATAATAGTTCTAAATTGGCTACTTCATATAAACTTTCCACAGGGATAAAATGCATCAGTCAAAGAGATTTTCTGTAGCCTGGGCAGTGTTGTTGAAAAGGTTATTGTAATAATCTGAAGGAGCTAGGTGTGGTGGCAAATACGCTGGAGGCTAGACAGGCGAGTCAGGAGGATTGTGATTTGAAAGACAGCCTTAACAACATAGAAAGGCTATAAGCAACTTAGTGAGATATTAGTGATATATCACCTGTCTCAAAAAGAAAAAGAAGGACTGGGGACATAACTCAGTGGAAAGCACCGCACGAGCACCAAAGCACACCAAACCAAACAAATATCTGAAAGACAGTAGGGACTCCAGAGTATATGTGTGTATGTATAGATAAAAATTTTGGTTAAAATATAAAGTTAATAAAGATAGTTTTGAAAAAACTAACATGGTTCTTTTTTTTTAAAGACAGAGAGAGAGAGAGAGAGAGAGAGAATTTTAATATTTATTAATTCATTTTAGTTTTCAGAAGACACAACATCTTTGTTTGTATTTGGTGCTGGAGATCAAACCCAGCACCACACGCATGCCAGGCAAGCACACTACAGCTTGAGCCACATTCCCAGGTCCTACCAGGGTTCTTAAGAGCTCAAAATAAAAATGCCATATAATCCACTAATAATAATTTTTTTGAAGCAGGGTATTATTGTGAATATATGTACTCTCAGTAGCTCGGGAGGATGAAACAGGAGGAACTTAAATGCAAGACCAGCCTCAGAAACTTGGCAATAGCTTAAGTGACTCAGTGATATCCTGTATTATTTAAAAAATAGGGATGTAATGATAGACCCAACCTGATCTTTTCTTAAAATTGGGAGCCATCTTGCCACAAATCCATGAAAAGATAATTTAGGCTTTTCTATAAATTACTGCAAATTCTGAATCTGCTTGGAATGCCTGCCCGTGCCTTCAGCCCACCCATGCCTGGCTCTCAGACAAGAGAGCAGCCCTCTCTAAAACTTTAATGACACCTCATAAATATTGGCCTTCCCTGGCCAGACAATGACCCTCTCAGAGGCTCAAATGGTCCTAATAAATTCTTATGTTGTGTCCAGCAATAAATGTAAACTACCATTAGTGTGATCCTTGTCAGAGTTCTGTTATCTGTAACCCCCCTTTGTGTAACTTTCTGGCCTATAAAGCTGGGCTGCAGAAAAGCTGGGGTTTCTGTCTTGTTCCCATGGTTTTGGGAGGGAGAGGCAGCCAAGCCAGTCAAAATAATAAGCTTGCTTTAAATTGATTTTAATTGGAGTCAGTAGTCTTTTCTTGTGTCCTGGACTAACATTTTGGAGGCCCCAGCGAAATGACCCTGCCAGACCAGATCACAAGACCAGACTGCTGGAAATTCTGAAGCCAGCATTTGCTCCAGGGCTCTGGGCTGGAGAGCCACTCTAGGTGGTGCGCACCTTGAGATGTTCCAAGGCCTTGGAGTGAGCCTCAGTCTCTGGAGCACTGCAGTGAACTGCCGCACTAAAAATATTAGCAAGCACCTGGTGGAGGAGGCCTCCATAGGTAAATGGTGCCATTATAACATCTATTATCCAGTTAAGGGAGATCTCTTCTGAAGACCGAGAGGTGGCCTGAAAAGGCTCACATATACTCCTCTTCAGGACAGTAATGAGAAATTGTTCTGTCCTCTGTTCTGTTCTGTAGGGAATTCCTCTGGAAGGATAGAGAGGTGCCGACGGGCATGCACGTGCTCCTGCCCTGGAGCTTTAGCAAGACGATGCATTGCTCCTCTGTTTTTCTGTTTTGGCACCGGGTTTCTGTTTTCTTGTGTTTTGTTCTGTGTTCTATATGTTTTTTGTTTGTTTGTTTTTGTGCCTTTTGTTGTGTGATTTCTGTCGTAAAAACTTAAGGATATTGGATGTGAAAATGGGTAATAAAGCAAGTAAGTCTGAAACCCCTTTGGACTGTGTTTTAAGGAACTGTGATGAACTTTATCCCCCTTTGTTAAGCAGGATGAGAGAACCCCTAGCTGGCTGCTGGAGCACACCCACTGCAGAGGGCAATGCCTGCTGGGGATCTAAGAACTGAGTATCTCCTAGGTTAACAAGTGAACCTCCTTTAAAACCCCTTGTCCCTCCAAATCAAGAGAGTCACAACCTTTGGGCAGAGTCCCTGTGTTTCTTCTTTGTTAGAAAAGCAATAAACCTCCCTTTTTCTTTTTCTCAAAACCCTGTTCTCATTTTTAAATTGCCATTAATTGGTTTCAAGTTCAGGAACCAAACTTTCAGTTACAAATGTTGATACCACACCCCCCTGGAAATTTTTCAGAGCTGACTACTGAAGTGTTAGGAGATGGAGCATGCCTGGGGTGGAGTGGAACCAGAGGATCTAATCCTGTAAGTAAAAGGAGGGACTGAGGGACTCCCAGCAGCTGCTGAAGCCCTGTTTCTTTGGGGAATTCCCTCCTTTTTTTGTTGCACTGTAAGGATTATGCCACCTCTGTCTTCTTAAAAAAAATAAAAAAGAAAAAGGGGACACTAAATGCAGTAAAGTCGCCATGGAGACCCTTGATTTTACATTTCTGGTTGCTCCTCTGTGAAAACATCTGGTCCCCTTGTGGGGGCATCTATAGTGCCACTGGTGAAGGAGATTTTTTTCTTATCTGCTCTGTTTTAAAGGTTTCTGTTTGTCAGCCACAGTCTGGAGCTCCTTTCTGTCTGTCTGACCTGTGTCTTTGTTTCTGGCCCTTTAAGACATGTGCAATAGTGTATTGATATCATAAATTGTTTCTTGGGAATGATCTTTGCTGAATGTGTGTCTAAAAGATGATGTTTAATTGTAACAGTCTGGTATCTGAATGGGTTTTTGAAGCATTGCACAATCTTGAAGTTAAAAGTTGGGATTAGGTAATTGTTTAGTTTATGATTTCAGATAATTTATGCCAGAGAACTTAAATACTTAGAATGGAAAACTAACTCTACTTCCAAGTTGGCAAGTTACTTCCAATCATTCAGTTTTTTTCACCAATTTTGAATTGAATAGCCTGGGAAAATGTCACTGTGTACCAGTGCATTAATTTGGAAAAGGATAGTAAATCATAGTATGGAATCTGTTGACAAAACGAGATGTAAAGATATAAAATTTTGTGAATTGTATCTTAAACTTGTATCATTATTTTCAACATCCGAACCTGAAAATTATGACTTATGGTTAAAATGCCTTAGGCCTGAGGTGTCTCCTCGGAATAGCAGTTTTTCTTTCCAGACCTCAGCCAGGACTTATGTTGAAATGCAAATGAAAGAAGCCTGCAAGCTCAGTATGAGACTGATCTGAGGCCTTAACAAAAAAGGTAAATTGTATGGTATTTACTAAATAGTGGCCAGTCATATTTTCTAGGATTCTTTTTTTTTTCTTCTTAGATTCTGTATTTTTTTGAGCTCATGATTTTGATCCTACAGACATAGGTTAATGTTTTTCTGATCAGTTCTATCTTTGACCAACCTTGGAGTTTTTGAAATGTTGCAATGGAGATTTCACCTGTGAAAAGCTACAAGGCCTTTACTATTGTTATGTGTGCACACTTGTGTTAAGTGTTGTATGTCTATATATATACATATGTCTGTATATCATATATATGATATACAAATTAACATATATAAGAAGCGCTCATAAAAACAAAGTTTAAAAAGTGGATCCAAAGATTTAAATCATGTGATTTAAATGGTTCAATTTAAATTGAATAAACAGATAAAATAAATGTCTTTAAATTTAAGCTTACATGTTTTTCTAGGTGTTCAAAAAACTCATAAAATATTAATGTCTATAAAATGTCTAATATGCCTTGGTTCTAGGATTTTTCCTTCAACAACAACAACAAAAAATGGCTAGCACTGTTCAACTCACTTGTCTAATATTTTGGTAAAATAAGTAAAGTAAATTTCATATGGGTTTACTCATTCAAAAGTACTTTTTTTACATATCTGATTAATTTACTGTAGTCTGTATGAGTTTGTTTTTACAATCAGTCATGTGTGAAAGAGACAAAAATTTCTTAAAACACAAGTTTACCCATTACATTGTGTTTATTAAGATTTTTTTATTTTCTAAAGAAAGCAACCATAAAAATTAAACAACTGGTTAAATAAAAACTGTTATTTTAGAGCATCGTACTGTCATTTTTTAAAAGCTAAACTTGGTTAATATAAAAACATCAAAGTAATTGTGATGCTATTAATGTGCTCATATCTTCCAGGTATACAAGTCTGTAAGGGAGAAACTTTAAAAGAGCATATATCAAGCTAGTGTTCTGAAGTTGTATGGTAAAAAAATATATTGGGGATTTATTTACTTGTTATCAACAAGATATGTAAAGTTTTATGTTACTTTTTACATTGGGGAACAATTTACATGTATTTTTAAGTTAATGAGAGCCTAAACTATGTAAAGGTTAAAAACTTTTTTAACCTTTCTTTAAGCCTTTCTTTAATTCATGTTTTAAATGTGATATCATATGGTGTTAGCTAATGTTCATGTGACCTCAAAGAATTTATGTAAACTTTGTAAAGTGATATTTAAAAAGCAAATATCAGCTTTAGAACTGGAACACTTACGATTTATAAAGAGCCGGGCCTTACCTGAGTTAAGGTTCTGTGTTCCATCTTACTATATGTGAGAATGACTACAAAAGCAGTACACCAGATTTTAGTTCCTTTAAAGTTATGTTCAAAAGTTTTTTTTTATCTGTCAAGACTACTAGGATCTCAAACAGGGGATATAATGTATTCCTCAGCCAAAATTCAGGGTAGCTATTAAATGAACTAAATATTTTCACTCTAGTTAATTTTATTTTGTAATTTCCTTTTAAGTGATCTAAAGATTCCCTGTTATTATTTTACAGAAATTTTGCATTAAGAACACAACATGGATTAATTTAAGATAATAAGCCATCACCTAAAAGACAGATAGGATAATACAGATCCCATTTAATAAAAAAGATAAATAGTTGTAAAGTTATACACATTAAAGCCCAGTACTCTTAATATAAGGGTGTTAAGATTTATTTGTTGGATGTTTAAGATTAAGTTTTAAAATGTTGAAGCCTTGTGAGGGAATTTCTGTACAGTGACATGCGCCAGTTGCTGCAACATTTATTCAGTACTCATGGTCTTTTTTTCTCTCATCGAAGCACCCATCCCCAGATGACTTTACAACCTGTTCTTCCCCAACCAGACTTCAAACCGAACTGACTTCTAAAAGGAAACTCATGTCCCTCATGGCGTGTCTCCTCACATCACCCCCTCTCAGCTCAGAAGAAGCCAAGACAAGTGATGCCCCTTTCTTACAACAATGGAGCCAAAAATAAATAGACTGTCAATATAAGTAATTAATTAAGTCAGATCAAATCAGGGAGACCAGTTTTGGGTGAGTTCAAAAAATGTTGGAGACTGTTACCTAAGGAATTAAAATTCTCTCAGTGCTCTTTCCCTACCTTATCAAATATTAGAAGAAATACATAAAAAGGGGGGGGGGAGTGATAGACCCAACCTGATTTTTTCTTAAAATTGGGAGCCATCTCGCCACAAAGCCATGAAAAGATAATTTCAGCTTTACAATAAGTTACTGCAAATTCTGAACCTGCTTGGAATGCCTGCCTGTGCCTTGAACTCACCCATGCCTGGCTCTCTGACCAGATTGCAGCCCTCTCTGAAACTTTATTGATGCCTCACAAATCCTGGCCTTCCCTGGCCAGATTACGACCTCCTCTGAGGCTCTAATGACCTTCCTAAATTCTGATGTTGGGGTCAGCAATAATGTAAACTACCATTAGTGTTATGCTCCTCAGAGTTTTGTTATCTGTAACCTCCCTTTTTGTAACTTTCTGGGCTATAATTCTGGGATGCAGGAAAGCTTCGGGTCTGTCTTGTTCCTGCAGTTTTGGGTGGGAGAGGCAGCCGTAAGTGGTCTTTTCTTGTGTCCTGGTCTAACACCACCAGACACTGAAAACAATTATGATGAGTTCCTGGCCACAAATTTCAGTTCCTGACATTGCCAGTCTCAGTGGCTTCAAACAGCCTCCCTACCCAGTCTCAAAATAAGAACAAACACTTGCCATTTTCTGTCTTTCAGTATGCTTAGTGTCCCTGCTGTAGTTTTTTCAGCTCCTGTGTAGCACAGAAGCCTGGAGCTCCAGATCTACAACAGAAAACATAGAAATGGATTAAAAGAATGTCAGGCTCCAGAAACACAAGGACAGGAGAATGTGAAAGCCCACCCATCATCACTGGCTCTGTGTTGATTGGACTGTTCTCACCTAAGAGAGAGATTAGAAAGGGCTTCAGGCACTTCCTCCAAACTGAGGCTAGTAGGTTTACTGTTTGAGTGACAGTAAATTGCATTCAGACCAGAAACAAAGTCACAAAGACTGGTTCTTGGTTGCTTTTTTTGTTGATAAAGGACTGGGGATCAACTATGTGCTGTGGTGCATGACTGTAATCCCAGCAGCTTGACAGGCTGAGGAAGGAGGATTGTGAATTCAAAGCCAGCCTAAGCAATAATAAAACATTAAGAAACTCAGTGAGACACTGTCTCTAAATATAATACAAATAGGCCTGGGGATGTGGCTCAGAGGTCATGTGCCCCTGAGTTCAATTCCCAGTAGGAAAAAAAAAAACAATAGGGATCAGATCAAGAGGTACTCACTACAGAGCCCCATGACAACAGATGAATGCATTCATGGATGGGTAGACACAGAGATAGAGTGTTGGGACAGGGTCTCATATTCTCCTGTGATGGCTTTATTTTTTTAATTTGCTGTGAATTGCACTAAGTGCTCAGGACCATATTATTTCATGGCAGAGTTTCCTCCAAATACATGGATCCAGCACTGAGAGAAGTGCATTTGTCATGTATATAAGGATAAATCAATTCATGAATACATATGTGTATATTTTTATAAAAAAGAAATATTACAATTACTTTAAATTTTCTTTAATATTCATGTTCTCTGGTCTTATGAGAAAACAGCTTGAGATTTCAACTCATTATTAATTCCCTGAGGCAGTAATATCCCCACTCCTTTATAAATTAGGAGACACAGTAAAATGCTAAAGTTTCTAGTATTAACATTAATAAAGAGAAAGATGTGGAGTGGGCCAGGTCTCTAGATCTGTCAGTATCCCAGACCCTAGAGTATAAGTAACTAAATAATAATTATGATTGGAGACTAATCATAGGATTTTGTCTTTTTTTTTCTTTTGGTATGGGGTACTATGAGAATATTAGCACAAATCACAGGCATTTATGTCTCTCTGTATATATATATATATATATATATATATATATATATATATATATATATATATATAATTTTCATAACTTAATACATCCCATCAACAGAGTCAACTTTAGATTTAAATGAAAAAAAAAGTAAATCACTATTGCCAAGGTCAAGCCCCAGTACGGATCAAGGGATCCTGAGGGACAAGTGGTGTCTGGTGCTGAAGGATAAGTAGCGTCCATGAAAGAAAAGGAGACAGGATGATGGTTTCAAGTTATGAGCAGCCTTCAGAAGGATCTGCTGCCCCTAGAGGGCCTTTATTATTTTTTTGTTTGTTTGTTTTACAAGTTTTTTTTTCCTTTTGGTAGTTAATGGATAGCATCAAAACTTCTTTGGTTTACATAACTTTCAAGAGTTACAATCTTGTCAAACATATGTTAATTATCAAAGATATTAAGCACATTATATAGAATTTTTCGTGTAACTTTGCCAATCATGATTAGTCTTTTACATTTTCACCTCAGTCTCTAGGGGCTCGAATACAAAACTTGACTACCTGTCTCTTGACCTATTATTATCTTTTAACTTTAAATCATACCTATAATTATTCCATTGACCTTTAAATTGAAAATATACTTATAATTATTTGTAAGCTTTCTTACTCCTAAAGTTCCCATAAATAACACTAAAACAGTGAAAGCCTATTTTTTAGAAGCCTACTACTCTGAAGTGTCTCAAAAATATATCTATATTAATTTTACATTATTTTGTTTTTAATTTCCAACTAATTTCCTTTGTTCATATGACCTATTTAACCACTTTCTTAAAAGAGTTTCTTTGATCATTGTTCAAAGTATACCAATCCTCATGTCTTTGTGATCTTTAATTAAAAGGCAGGCTCTGCACCTCAAACCATTTGTCATTTTTATTAACTATTTTTTCCTAGTTTCTTTTTTTTAATTTATTTTTTAGTTTTCAGTGGACACAACATCTTTATTTGTATGTGGTGCTGTGAATCGAACCCAGGCCACACGCATGCCAGGTGAGCGCTCTACCACTTGAACCACATCTCCAGCCCTTGTTTCCTATTTTCATCATGAATTCCTGAGTAAAGTAAGAGAGTATGTTAGTTGGAGGAATATATGTCACAAAAGTGTGACTTTAGGATTGGGGGCTTAGAGTAAATTGTTAATTTTTTCTCAGGAAACTTGATTTGAAATCTTTTCCCCATAAACTTCTTGAGAAATAAAACTATTTTGTGTCCTCAGAGATATTGAAACACATCTCAGGGCATGTCTTAATTGTACCCTTAGTCTCATTCTGGGAGTTTTCCTGCAATCTCAAGTAACACATACTTTTATTATTGATTGATGTATACCCTTTTATTTATATCATGAGTATCATAAACAAAGCACTTAACATTCCTTATGGTTCCAGATTCCATATGGTTCTGCTCTGCCCCAGCATCCCGCAGTGTGACTGTGTCAGTGGGTTCAGGAACACTTCACCACAAACACTATCTATAAGTCATCATATGACTTCATATGACTTCTGTGAACCTTGTGATTGAATCTTGGCACCCAGTCTATAGTATTGGAATAGTTATGTATCACTGGATATTAAGTCATTGTATAACTTATCGGCACATTTGAACCCTGAGCCAAATCCCCATCCCTATTTTATATTTTATTTAAAGAAAGAGTCTCACTAAGTTTCTTAGCACCTGATGTTCACTGAAGCTGGAATTGAACTCATGATCCTCCTGCTTCAGCCTGACAAAATACTGGGATTGATTTCAGTGTGCACCACTGCACTCGGTTCTGTTCACATATTTAATGCCAGCATTCCCTCTCTGCATTGTCAACTATTTTATTTTTTCTATTCCACATTCCAAATGAATGCAGTATTTTTAATTTTTTTGAATAGAACTTCATTGCAGTTTAAAGATTTTGCTTTCTCTTTGTGAACATTTTACATGAAAGAAAAGAAGACAAGTAACTTGAAAATTTAAAAAATAAAAACAATGTCTGTCTCCTCCCTCTGTCTTCCCAGGCACATTCACCTTATCAAAATGTCTGATTTAAAATTTTTCTTTTATTACGTTCCTGTGTGATGCATCCTCATTCTAACCTCCCATGTTGTGTTAAATGGGGGTTTCATAACTGCCTGATAAAATTGTGAAGAGATATCATATCTAAAGTCTGTTGAAGTTTCTAGTGAATATCGTTCTTTTTTTTTCTTCCAGAGAGCAGTATAAAGTATGAAGTTAAGGCACTTAAGGAAGTCTCTGAGAGCTGTTCAGATGTCAATGATCTTTTAGTTATACAGGGCTGGGACCCTCTGGGAAACTGAGGTACTGTGAAGACCATGCCCCTTAAAATGCAGTTTTTTTTCCAATGAAGACATAAAGTTCTCAAACTTATCGATCAGAGTAGCAACCAATTAGTTTATTAGAAGTGAAGTGAAAGAGGAAAAAGATGACACTCTGAAGAGAGAGAATTTTCTGTCTGAAAAGAGAACATGTCTCTCTTGCAGGCTCTCTTGCATTCCAGTTTTCTTCGAGATCTAAACAGAGATTCCAAAGGGTCCTTCCCAGGTACAGTTCTTGATTTTGTACTGATAGTTAGAATAACATAAAACTCTCAAGTATTCACTGCCCTGACAACTTTAGGTTAATTAGATTCATGCTCACCATTTCTAAATTAACTCATAAGCAAAATTGTTGCAGATTTTTTGGTTATTAAGAATTACCCTTGTTTCTCTGTTTTTCAGAATCTGGTCTTTAGCACAGTCAAAAAATTCTCCTGTTTAGAGTAACATAGGTTGCTTTTATAAACATTATTTTGAAACTGCATTTCTCTTGCAGATAACAGTTTGTTAAGGAATGTGACATATCCTTTCCAGCTAAGCCAGAAAGGATGCAAGTAAATTGCTTCATAGAAAATAAAAAATGGGGTCAGTATGTTGGTCCTATTCATTTCTTTCTTTCTTTGTTTGTTTGATTATGGTATTGTGTGTTGAATCCAGAGCTATCCTACCACTGAGCTACATCGCCAGCCCTATATTTATATTTTATTTAGAGACAAGGTCTCACTGATTTTTTTAGTGTCTCTTGGAGAAGTTACTAAGACTCGCTCTAAGTTCATAATCTTCCTGCCTCACCCTCCCAAGCTACTAAAAATACAGGCATGTGGCACCATTACCAACCTAACATTTATCTAAAAAAAGTACTTCATTTTTTTTACCAGGTTCTGTAAATAATACTATAATGAAAATAGACATGCAGTGGTTCTATGATGTAATAACTCCAGTATTTTTTTAGATTCATACCCAGAATAACATATAGTGGCCTTTTTTTATTTTAACTTTCTGAAGAACCTTAATACCATTTTCAAAAATAGCTTTATTCAATTGATATTCTCACCAATATTTTTTTCAACTGAGTCTTTTTATATGATGCTTGCATGCTCTGGAGTACCTATTATCTTTCAGATTTTTATATTTTAGTTCTTAATATTTTATTTATGTTTTCTTAGTCATAGATAGACAAATTACTTTTATTTTATTTATTCATTTTTATGTGGTACTGATTCTTAAATATAGTGCCGCTGATGTGCTGTGCAAGCACTCTACAACTAAACCAGAACTCTATCCTCAGTCTTTGAGATTTTAAGCATAGGCATTCTGACAACACTGCACAAAGTGCAGGATACTTTTTATTTTATTGATACTTTAAATTACTGATGCAAGTGTGTTATATTCCAGGATTTCAAGTAGCCAGAGGAAGAGTGTCCTGTAAATATTTTCTGTGATGAAATGAAACAAGGATCTGCGATTTGTAAACTTTGTTAACACTACTGCTGAAAATTTTTGTCTTTGGAAGTGTTACAAACAATGCAAATCCAAGGGCTTGAAATACATCAAGATTTGCCCATGCTCGTCTCTATTGCTTTTAGCAATTGAAAGTTTAAGATATTCTCCCTTGAACAGAAGTTGCTAATGTTAGACATTCAGTGCATGGAGAAACTTATTCTGAAAACCTACTGGTAGGCCTGGAATTATTACTGGTGTAAACAAGGGTAGGTCAGGTCTCAGAAAGTGCTCAAATCTTACTGAGTCTATCAGGAGATTGATTAATTTTCCCCTTTTGTACCCTTTATTGATTCAAGAGTGAAGTAATTCTTCCAACAAGAGAAGTTAGTAAAACCACTGGTAAATCTCTTTTTGGGACAAACTGACACCTTTGAGATGTAATTTTTCTGCCTTGACTTCAGGTTGTGAAACAAATCAAAAGACTTACTTGGTCATAGAAGAAAACCACTTTGTAATTTTCACATTTACATTTCACTTCTTCTTTAACCAGTGGATAAGTTAAGATAAAAATTACAGAAAATTTTAAAGTCAGTTTATATATTATCTCAATCTCCCCTTATTTAAGGTGCCTTCAAACTTGTAGGAATATTTCTCAAATATGTGGCACTTCAGTAAACAACTCAAATGCCCATGTGTACCCTAGCTTTTTCTACTCATTTGATTGTAGATATTCTTTCACTTGTCCAATGTATGTAAATCTCACAATTCATTTATGACTTTGTCAAAGTAACACACATAACATGAGTAAATGTGTATTAATATATTAGTAAAGAAAGGGTGGGTTAAAAGCCTTCTATTTTGCTATATTTCTGTTATAGTCCAGCTGTGACGTGTTCCCCAAAAGCTCATATGTGAAACAATGCAGGAAGGTTTGGAGGAGAAATGATTGGGTCATAGCTTTAAAGTCCTCAGTGAATTAATCCCTGAATGAATTAACTATGTGGTAACTGAATTGATAGTGTGTGGCTGAAAAAAGTGAGAATTGGGGATAGAGCTTTGGAATCTAAATTTGTATATTCTCCCCAAAATGAATCTGTCTCTTTACTGTTATCACTATGTCAGTTGATTCCCTCTACCACACCCTTTAGCCATAATGTTCTGCCTCACCTTGAGCCCTGAGAAATGGAGCAGTATTCTATATGCTAAGACTTTTGAAACCCTAAGCCTGTAAATAAACTTTTATTCCTCTACAATTTCTCTGGTCAATTTGTTAGTCACATTGTTGAAAAAGGCAACTAAAACAACTTCTAACTTGATCTCTCCTTAATATCTGCTCTTTGTGATGATTTTGAACCCAGTACCTTACATATTCTGCAAACAAACGCTCAGGAAAATGTGACCCATCTAACTTTAGATTGTATTGTATTATCCATTTACTTCTAGCCTTATTTTTCATACGGATAGGCATAGACCATTTTATTTATCTTAAAAATAGAAGAAATTACATGCATATGGATTCATCTTTGTGTTTGGTTCATACTATGACTCCTTGGATTTCAGTATTGTATTATACATTCATTATATACATCAGTTTCTCTTAATGATACTAATAGTTCATTTGATTCTCTGAAGCATAGGTTTTGGAGGTATTTCATAAATACTTTTCATTCCATGTAATTTTTTTTTCAGTCTCTTTCTTTTAATAGAGAAGCATGCTGAAATTTCTTTGTTAATGTTTTTTTTTTCTTAGTTGTAATCATAATAACTTTATTTTATCTATTTACTTTTAGGTGATGCTGATGATTGAACCCAGTGCCTCATATGTGCTAGGTAAGCACTCTACCATAACCCCAGTCCTACATGCTAAAATATTGATGAAAATGTTACAGATTTCATTCAAGGAAAATTGTTTTCTTTGTAGTGATGTATAGTATCTAAACACATGTGTGTAATTGGTTTTTTTAATGTCCTAATTCAAGTTTTATTTACCAGTAAATTCTATATATTTCCCTTTAAAATGTATGTGCAATGTGTGAAGTAGTATCAAAAAGTTACCTTTATATAATACTGATGTGGTGTTTTTTACTGTTTGTTAGGCTGAATGTAGTGTGGCAAAAAATGTGTCTTGACAGTAGAAGCCACTTTACTCACACTTTATTATTTTTACATTTCTTATGTGCACATTATATTTTCTTTCACCTTACAGATTTCAACTCTATGGACCATGCAGCTCTTCTTTTATATATTATTATGGTTTTTAAGAGCAGTCATATTTATAAGTTAATGTTACCGGTGGGGAAGTGTCATGTCCTTCAATAGGCACACATTTTTTTTACAAAAAGATAGCCACTTATAATTAATCTGTAGTTCATGAGAACTTTTCACTCCACATCTTCATGAATACTGTTTAATTTTATGTATTTGGTTATATTTTATTTTTTATGAGTACTGAACCCTTAGATATCACCT
Source organism: Callospermophilus lateralis (assembly GCF_048772815.1). Lineage (NCBI taxonomy): Eukaryota > Metazoa > Chordata > Mammalia > Rodentia > Sciuridae > Callospermophilus > Callospermophilus lateralis. Next base: position 164,207 of record NW_027513509.1, on the reverse strand, counting down.
GTATAAAGAGAATATTCAAGTTATTTGACTGTTCTTCTCATGATGTCCTTGTCTTTTTCTTCCTGAATGTATTTATTCATGCATCAGGCAATTTATCTTACCTGTTACTTTGTGCCATTTAATGGTATAACTTCATTTATTGATTATTTTAATGCCCAATTTATTAATTTGTTTAACATTTTGTTTTGTGCAACTTTGAAAAGAAATAAGTTTCCCATTGCTGTGTGCTTCTTATGACTGAAATCAAGGGTGCCTTTCCATTCAAAACTAGACTCTAGTCTTAATATTATATGAGACAGAGTCTCAATAAGTTGTTAATCATTTCTGTGAAATTTCTTTTATTATTATTATTGTTGTTATTATTTATATGAGGCAGTGGAATGCATTATAATTTTTATTACACATGTAGGGCACATGCTTTATGTCTCTTGCTGTATACAAATATATTCACATCAATTTGTGTCTTCATAAATGTACTTTAGAGAATGGTTTTCATCAGATTCCACCATAATTGCAAACCCTCTGCCACCTCTCTTCTCCCCTACCCTGCTACCCTATCTAAAGTTTGTCTATCCCTCTCATGTCCCTCCCTACACCACTATGAATCAGTCTCTTTGTATTAAAGAAAACATTCAGCATTTGTTTTTGGGGGATTGGTTTTGTCATAACTTCTTAAGCAGTTGATACTATGAGCAATACCAACACATTCACAATAAAACTTACTTTTTCTTATAGTAACTATTGAATGTTTTATAATTACATATTGACTATCTTTGAAAGACTTATTATGTTGCACTAAGCAAGATTAAAATCACTTTGTGTGTGTTTGTGTGTGTGTGTGTGTGTGTGTGTGTGTGTTTGACACAGATACCCCATAGATATAAAACTTTATTTAGAAAGGATGGGAATTTTGTACTCTTCAGCAGTGGAAACTTTCATTTTTCATTGTCTAATTGTAAAGATTTTTTTTAAAGATTCTGTTTTAGGGATAGGATTATGGCTCAATAGTAGGGTGCTCACCTAGTACATGAGAGGCATTGGGTTTGATCCTCAGCACCACATTAAAATAAAATAATAATAATAATAAATGATATTGTGTCCACTAACAACTAAAAAAATTTAAAATTCTCTTTTTGGTACACTGATCTCTCTAAGTTTATAACATACAATAATGTGTTGCATAGTGATCTTTTAGTCAGTGATGGAATTTATATACAACAACAGCTACAATATATAGCCTAAGATTGTAGTAGTATACAATCTAAATGTCAGTATACAGTATGATATTTGCAACAATGGAAAAGTCATTTTGAGTGCATTTCTTAGAGTGTATGCCTGTCTTTTAATGAGGCATTTTTATACACATACTATACATTACAAGAACTGATATAATTTTTGTATGACTGTTATATCTCAGATTTACCAAAGCATGCATGAAATTTTATTTGTCTATCAAAGATCAAGAATTTGACACCACTGACACATTAATGGCCATTACTGGAGATTAGTTTATTTTGAATATTATATTATTGTTGTTGTTGTTATTATTATTATTATTATATGGTATTGAACTCAAGGGCACTGAACTCCTGAGCAACATTGCCGCCTTCATTTGCATTTTATTTAGATATAGGCTTTCAGTGAGTTGCTTAGTGCCTCCCTTTCGCTGAGGCTGAGTTTCAAATTATGACCCTTCTGCCTCTCCTACCTTGTTAGTTTCACAAGATTCTTACCTGCTTTTTTCTTTGACATCACATGCCTGCTATCCTCTCATGCTGTTCATTGCTGGACTCAGCAGTTTTAGATATTCTCCTTTTCACATTTTGACACCATTGTTGGCAGATCCAAGATCTTTAATTAGATAGTCCTTAATACACAGTTTCTCATTTTGACTCCTTGGTGTTCATGCTCATGAAGAACTTGAAAAGTGTTCAACAGATATCTATAAATGGTATAAAATGTGAAGAAAAAAACTCTATAAAAAAAGTTAAAACATACTAACATTTATCTTTGGATAAATAATAAATTGTGAATTAAGGTAGCACCAGCACTATCTTATGGAGAAAAGTAAGCATATTCCAAGAAAGATAAGAAAAAAATAATGAGAGAAACAATAGAATAAAAATACATTTTTACTTTGAGAAATTGATTTTTGAGAACTTTCCAGCTAAATCTGGCACATAATTTTATAGGGGTAAGAGACACCCATGAAATTGATGCCTCACAAGTATCTAAACAAACTCATGGTAAGGAAACCTTTGACAGTAATACCTATAAAGCATGAGAATGAATCAAAGAAGGGTGGTGAATACTCCTCTGTAAAAGTGCTTATAAAACATAATTTTTCATTGAATCCTAATGTAAAAGATTATTTGTGTGCATAGTGACTAGATAGTACTTTTTTCAGATGTACAAAAAGGGTAAGATGCTGATTAAAGTCACATCTTCAAGCTAGAATCATATGGAAGAGAACATAATTAATATATGGAAAGAATTCTGTTTTATTTTTGGTCCTATTATTTATTTGTATTTGAACTTAATCTTCCACTAATGTGATATGCAACTCAAAATAATACAGTTATTTCTCTGAGTCCCTCATTTCTTGACTATAGAATGACAAAATTTAGATTTTGCCATTTCTTATATTCTTTATACCAGAAATCAGAGGGCTAAAGGTTACTTTAACTATATTTGGAGTTGGGGTTTTGGCTCAGAGAAAGAGCACTCACCTAGCATGTATGAGGAATGCAGTTTAATGTTCAGCTCCATACAAAAATAAATAAATAAATAAATAAATAAATACATAAATGTATTTTGTCCACCTACAACTAAATAATAAATGTTAAAAATTACTGACTGATCTTTACTCAGACAATAATATTTTAACTTTACGTTTTTTATAAACAGTTCCATGAAGGGGCTGGGGTTGTGGCTTAGAGGAATATCACTCACGTAGCATATGTGAGGAAATGGGTTTGATTTTTTGCACTACATATAAATAAATAAAATTCTCTATAAAAAAACACCATGACACAAATCAAAAGAAAACGAGACTATTATTTATTAACGAATATTTAATAACACTGACTTCTCAGGAGAGTTTTGGTTTACACTTAGACCAGCACAAAAAAAATTCGAGAGTTCTGTCAAAATTATGATTCTTTGTCTTACAAAAGTAGAGGATATATTTCAATCAGTGTATATACTTTTTGTTAGCTTAAAAAATAACTTTTTACTATGTAATTATATACTATTCTTAAGAGTCATGAATTTTTGGTGGTTGTGCCAAGATTAATATATAAATAATAAATTCTACATTGGAAAACATTTTAAGGTAGTATTTGTTTTAAAAAATTGGTAAACTGGGTAGTCATGGTGGTGCATGACTGAAATCTCAGTGGCTTTGGAGCTAAAACAGGAGGATCACAAGTTCAAAGCAAGCATCAGCAATGGCAAGACACTGTGCAACTCATTGAAACTGTCATAAATGGAATACAAAATAGTGCTCAGAATGTGACTCTGAGTTTAATCTCTATGACCCCCCCCCCAAAATTGCTAAAATCCCAGGAGCATGCCTGTCATACCACCGGCTTGCAAGGCAAAGGGAAGAGGAGAATTAAAAAAAAAAAAAAAACAGGCTTAGAAACATAGCAAAACCCCACGCAACTTTGTGATAACCCTTTCTGAAAATTAAAATAAATAAATAAATAAAATTTCGGGGATGTGACCCGGTGGTAAAGTGTTCAATCCATAAATTCTCCAAATGGTAAACTAACTATCATGCAAATGAAAACAACAAAATATATTTATATTTTTAAAAATCATTTAGTTAATACATACATTCCATTTTCAGATGCCACACACAAGCAACCACATATCTAAAAACAGGTTTTATATTAAAGTTATGAAACTTGCAAATGTCTCTCAAAACTAGATCAAGACTTCTCAGCAGACTAGACACTTTCTATTGAGCTGCTTGTGCTATCACTTGAATGCTTCTTAACTAAACTTTTCCTAGATAAAAAAAAACTGCAAAAAAAATTTAAAACTAACAGGGATATCCTCCATGCAAGCCTCATAGATATACACACATATATGTCTTGATATTATATACCTCTTTTTGCCACTTCATAAATTATAACATTTTAGTGACAAATTGAATGGAAGAAACACTTTATAATCGTATGTCATGGGTGAGCTGTATTTGGTCCTGTAAGGAACAAGATTTATCTGTTAAAAAATTAGGGTTACTACTCTCTGAACAGAAGGATAAGAACTGTCATGAAATTCAGACATTTCAATGATTCACTGAAGACAATTTATTTATTCATTTATTTTAGGTACCAAGCTTTTTCATTTCTAACCAATAATCTGGACATGTCTCCACTTTTTTAAATCTCTTTTTGTTAGACTTTTAATCATGTAATGACATGAGACAGCGATTATGTCACAAAGAATGATAAATATATCATGGCAATCCCCATTTCAAAACCGTACAATGATATCACCATTCAGATATCTGTGACTTGTGAATTTTTACTGTGGAAATTATAATTGTTTCACTGTAGGTGACTGAGCATTCAAAACTAATAGTCACATTTTAAACAAATCCATAAAATTAATTATTATTATTAAATTTTATTAGGAATTTTGATTTGATATGCTCTAATATTATTATTAGAGCATAGTGATTAATTTTATTGATAGTTGAATAATAATAATTAATTTTATTGTTTTAAAATTTTAATACATTTACCAAGTTAAAATACATTATTTCATTCACATTTTAACATATTAAGTATGAGCAACTATGGTTGCAAGAGTTTTTTGTTTGTTTGTTTGTTAGTTAGTTTTTGTGTTGTTCTTGTTGTTGTTTTTCAGAAAAGCCTTTAAATGAAAAAAAAATAACTGAATTGGCAATTTCAGGTGGATTTCCCAATTTTTCACAGAAGAATTAATTAAGGCACTGGGTGATGGTCACTGCACCCAGACATAATTTTCAATATAGACCTAGAACATTATCAGGAGAGCATGTCAAGATTTACAACATCAAACAAGGGTTAGATATAAACATAGATATTAGGCCAGGGTAAAGAGCTCATGAATTACATCTTGGAGCATTTCAAGTAAAACATCTGAACATATACTTTAAAATTTAAATGAATACATAAATTAAGACTGAAATATTTCACAGTAATTTTATAACTGAAATATTAGATCATTATTTCATGCATAGCAACTTGTAAATTACAGAGCAGACATCAATTGTAAATGATCCAAATGCTAATGAAAGTTAAATGATAAACCTTGTTCTAAAAGATAAGCATTGCAAATCTAAAAATAAAAAATTCTCAGAAATTTGAATTATTATGAGAGGTATGAGAGGTGACATGATGCTGCATGTGGAAAATTCTACAACAGACCTATGTGACGTGGTCACAGTCAAAACACAGGTGCATTAAATTATTTTATGAAATTACCTTCACACCATGTATAAAAACTATCGGAAAATTATAAATTTTTGAAAATTACAATGCCATCCACAAGATATTTCTGTCTCTCTGACTCTTAAAATAAAGTTATTATATATAAATCTCTTTGAATATTCTCATTTGAAGCATTTGGATAAAAAATATTGAATTCTAACAAGTGAGGACTTAATGACACTAATGAAACACTCAGAACATGGGTAAGTATCAAAATAATTACACTAAATGAAATAAGTTAGACACCAAAAACGGTATTGAGTAGTTTGATTTATTTAAATTCTTGATGATATGAGTTTAAGGTACAAAAACAGCAGAAGAAGAAATATTCCCGAGAATGTGGAAATTGATCCATAGGGTATACTTATATCAAAACATACTCATACGTAGGATAAATGTGTGTGCATAATTCTAAGTGTACCTAAATGAAGCTATTAGAACATTTTAACTATTAAAGCAAACTTTCACTTCGTTGACAACTACTCATTACAAATGTAAGAGTTACCCTTTAACATTTTCTTACATTGCAAAGCAATCCACATTAGATTTAACTAAAAAAAAAAATAAAAGACAAAAACTCTGTTAAAATAAATTGGACACTCCAAACCTTGTGTTTATGAGAAACCAATGGCCACACTGAGCTTCTCAGTTATGGACCTTTGCTCTCTGCAGAGCTACAAACACCATCTTCACCATTACTTCAAAACCTTAGAATGTTTTCTCTTGAAAGCAGTTGTGGTGAGCAGTAAACTGGTAGCATGTCATACTGGTTTTTCTAATTTATTCATTTCCTTATTATTTTTGACAGAAAGCCTATTTAGCGTCCTCTATGTCTTGAGATTTGTAGGCCTTGGTTTTATTTGGAGGGGATGAGGGAATAGAGATAATATAATGCTCTTTGGATTTGACAGGAGGAAGAATGAAAAGAGTCTCTACACCCTGTGTTTTCAGGGATGTGCTATAGGAGAACCATCAAATTTCTGTTTGCCATTGTGAAGTTGAGTTGATTTCCCACTTTGTTATAATTTAGAAGATGCAGAAAATAAAGGGGATAATGAGAGGTGCTTGGGTCCATGTTGACTAGGTGGCAGATGAGGTAATGGGTAGAGTTTGCTATAGAGTTCAACTTATTGAAATAAGTATATGTGGGTGCTGAGAGACTGGCTTAGTATCACTCTGAGAATATGTGCTTTGCTAGTTTGCAGAAATGGAAAAAAAAGAGGCTATATATAGCACAAGGCAAGTATATGTGTTAGGTTTCTCAGAGCAGGAAACAAACCAGACCTCTGTGTAGGGAACTAGGCAAAGGGAATTGGCCTATGTTCCTGTGTGGAGGGGAGGTTTTTCTGTAGAAGACCAAGCCACCTAAAAATTGCTAGCCTCGGTACCTGTACTTTTCCATATTGCCCTTAGTTAACTGGCTCTCTCTTGACTCCACCTGCAAACCAATACTACACCTTCTATGGTATAAATGCCAGTGCATTTTCCTACACTAATCACACCTCCCTTTATGAATCTTCCATCATTCTTTAATTACAGTCTGCCCTGAGATAGTAGGGGTGCCATCCATCAAGGCCAGTCCACTGCAAACACCATAGTTTCTACCTATCCCCCACTCACTATCAATAACTTCTTAACAAACAGAAAGTACCTGTAAAGGCTCAGTGCTATCACTATACAACACTTGAATGTTCAAAGTCAGTCATATAATCAATGCAAAACAAAAGGTCAACCACCAAAATCTACTTCTGTCAAATGTTATTATCTTTGAAGGTAGTGTTTTAATTTTCTTTTAAAATGAATTATTAAATTTTTCAGTATACCTTTATGTATGAATAAGATGTTGGGGATTGCTTAATTTATGACACCACTTAATGACCTAATATTTATGTTATTATTTTTTTATGTATTCATTTCTTAAATTATTTTTTAAATATGATAACATAATGCATTACAATTCATGTTACATGTATTTATGCTTGCCTTATGCTCTATATAACCTCTTTTTCCCCTTTTTTCCAAACTAGCAAAACACATATTCTCAGAATGATACTGTGCCAGCCTCTCAGCATGCATACATTCTTATTGCAATAAGCTGAACTCTAAAGCAAAACAAACCCATTACCTCATCTGTCACCCAGTCAACATGGACTCAGCACCTATCATTATCCACTTCATGTTCTGCATCTTCTAAATTTTAGCAAAAGTAGAATATCAACTCAACTTCCTTCATTTATTACATGTATTGAACACAATTTTTCATATCTCTGGTTCTACACATAGTAGATTTATATCTTGTGTGGCTTCATACATGTACTTAGGGTATTGATAACAATTACATTCCACTGTCCTTTTTACCTCCATGCCCCCTTCCTTCCCTTCTCTCCCCTTTTATCCTTTTCCTTATCTGAAGTTAATGTAATCTTTCCATTCTGTTCCCTAACACATAATGCTATGAATTAGCATCCTTACTGAGAAATCATTTGGTGTTTGTTTTAGGGTGATTTGTAAATTTTACTTAGCATTATATTCTTCAGCTCCATCAATTTTTTTCTGCAAAAGCCATAATTTTTTTTCCCTTTAATGGCGAGTAATATTCCATTGTGTACATATACTACATCTTTTTCCATTTATCTACTGAAGGGCATCTATTATGGCTACACAGTTTAGCTATTGTGAAATGTGCTGCTATAAGTATTGATGTGACAGTGTCCCTGTAGTATGCTGTTTTTAAGTCTTTTGTGTAAGAACAAGGAGTGGGATTGCTCTATCAAATGGTTCCATTCCAGTTTTTTCAAGGAATCTCCATACTGCTTTCCAGATTGGCTGCACCAATTTGAAGTCCCACCAGCATTGTATGAGTGTGCCTTTTACCACACCCTCATCAACAATTATTGTTGTTTTTTTTTCTTAAATGACTGGAGTAAGATGAAATCAGAGTAGTTTTGATTTGCATTTATCAAATTGCTAGACATGTTGAGCAATTTTTTATATGTGTGTCAATTGATTGCATATCATCTTTTGAGACTTGTTTGTTCAGTTATTTGGCTCATATATTGATTGGGTTATTGTTGTTTTGGTCAGCAAATAGTGCTAATTTGAGTTCTTCCTTACTTATCCATATGCCTTTAATTAATTGTCAGCAAATAGTGCTAATTTGAGTTCTTCCTTACTTATCCATATGCCTTTAATTAATTTTATTTGTCTAATTGGTCTGGCCAGTGTTTCAAGAATTATGTTAAATAGAAGTGGTGGAAATGGGCATCCCTGTCTTTTTCCAGTTTTTAGAGGAAATGCTTCCATTTTCTGCCTTGGTGTCCTAGAATGGTGCTCCCCAATCTTGTGGCCATTGTCCATGTAATCCATCAAATTGACAAACTCAGCTTTTTTGTCACAGGATCTATATGCCAAAATATCATGTGCTTGAAGCTACTGAATTAGGCAGGATAGACATGGAACATTTCCATAATCGCGAAAGTTATTGAATGATGATGTTCTATAAATCACCAGGAGCAAATATTATGGATAATATGACCTATTGAGAGTTCAAATCTAGTACCTTTCAACAAATACCTTGCTAACTGTGTTCCAATATAAATTTTTTGTTAAAAAAGAATAAATAAATAAAATAGAGTGGTGTGGATACAGCTATCAGGTGCTACATTAATGAATTCTGTTTTAGAGCATCCGCCAGGTTTTACCTGGCCTCTTCCAATCACAGGATTTCAAGCACCTCCCTGGAAGGCCCCCTCCCATTCTGGTAAAGGCCAGTGACTCTTATTTTGTCCTTTGTCGAAATCCCTCTTACCTTCTAGGCTAATGAGGAAACTAGCCAATCAGGAAACCACTACCCGCGCCACTCCAAATAATTCTTGTGCATGGGAACTCATAGCCATCCTATGAGTATGAAGCTGCTGGCATTGGTACCACACTTAGAAAACCACTGCTCCAGCAGAATCCAACATCTAGGACATTGGGGTGTTTTCATAAAAGGTCCTAGTAGAACATGACTCAAGCCCACTTAGTTATAAGCTGGGGATGCTGCTGAAATAAGACACAAACCACCACCAACAACAACAATAACAATAACATAAAGCCCTCTACATTTATGTGGGGATTTTTCTCTAAAAAAGACATTGAATTTTTAAAAATTATCACATCTCCATATGGCTTCTGCCAATAAACCCCTCAATGATAAACAGTTTTTTAAAAGAATATTTTCAGAAATATTTTTTGAGGAAGTAAAGAACAACCTACTTGGGAAGAGTACAGAATGTGAGCACTTTTTTGCTCGATTATAACATAAAATTCTAACTGAAGCTGTGGCAAAGACCCTTCACAGACTTCAAGAACAGACAGGAGATTTCCTCCTGCTGACATGCTCTCTAGTCAGAGCTGCACCCAACTTGGATTCTCTTGAGGCAAAGAATGCCCAAAAGGTCATTGAACTAGCTGTTCTGTCACAAGGGGGGAATATATACCATAAATTACCAAATAATACATCTAATAAAACTAATAATTACAAAATGCTATCTTTAACATTGTTTGATTAAATTTAATTTTGAATGAAAGTGTTTAATCTTTAGTACACCATATTTATCTTATTGCTGATAGATGAGATTTTACTGCCAGAAAGTGATAACTTAATGATCTCTGTTAAAGAATGCAAGTCCAAGGAGACTTCAAGAATCAATTATTTATAAGCAGACGTGGTGCTGTGTCCCCATGTAAAGGTAGCAAAACTCCTGTAATGAGGTGGATGCACCCCTGCATCACCTGACCACATTGATCTCATCTGAAAGAGATCAGAAGTATGGCACAACCTTGAACCTCAAAAAACCTTAGAGAGGCGAGGCCACAATGATGTCTTAGAGTCAAGTTCATGGAATACTGCCTTCATGGCATACATTAAGAGAGCCTGAGTGGCAACACACTACCCCATGCTAGGTTGTGTGAAGAGCAAAATACTTACCCCTTAGGCACTGCCCTGGGCATGAGGCTATGTGTTGAATTCCCTGCTCTTGCTCCATTGCTCACTCCTTGATTGGTCATTGCAGAAATTGCATTGGTGGCTGCCTGTAATCTGCTAAGCTACTGCCTGAGTATATATACATGGTAACTTCACAATAAAATGGGACCTGTTTCCTGCTTGATGTCCAGAGGTCTTGATTAGTGACTTCACAGACACAGTCTCTTCTACAATTTTCCGTGAAACCCCTTGCTGGACGAGAAAGAGCACACATAAACATCAGTACATAGCATTTGTCTTTTTTTGAAGGATCAAAAAAAAATCCTTGTAATGTGACTCTCCTGACCTCTAATGAATGTCAGTATGTTTGCATTTCCATCACCACATCTTCGATATTTGGATATTTACTCACTTAGTCTTTGTACCAGAGAAGGATTTTCTTCCATTAGAAATTACAGGGTGATCTTTTCTCTTTTTTAAGCATTTATTAGGGTGGAGATAATGAAAAGAACTTTCTGTATCCTGCCATTTTCTACGAATGACAGTTCCTTCATACTATTTTAAGCAGGATTCAGCTTGTCCATGAGTCCCTTTTTTTTTCTTTTAATCTATGCAGAAGGTTTTACTTTTCTTCATGCTGCTTTTCACATCATACCTACAAGTCAACTGATGGAGCTATGCTGAGTGAGGAAAAAAATACCAATAAATTGATATTAGGTAGGCCTGCCTACATCTTCTATGGAGGTTGTCACAACTGAGTTGTTGCCTCAGATTATTGGGAGAAAATAAATTCAGTTTAAACTCACTAAGCTTGTAATATTGTAACCTAAATTCAATCTCCACAGAGAATTTTAGGTCCTCCAAGGCATCTATTCACCACAGGATTCTTCAAAGTAACCATGGATCCACTAGCTACAACATAAACCAGGGGATCATCGCATAATTTATTTGAGACCAAACCAAACCAGTAACTGTTCCTCTTCTGCAGGATTCAACACCCTCACCATGACAGTCATATTCACTAATGAAAAAAAAAACCTAGTACAATTTTCAACTGCATTGACCATATGCATTTTGATTTTGATCAAAGTATTAATTTAATCACTAATGAAATATTTTAACTGAAAAAAATCATGATATACACTTTTAAAAGTATTTATTTTCTAAATGTTTATTTTCTAGATGTAGGTGGACACAATATCTTTATTTAATTTATATGTGACACTGAGGTTTTAACCCAGTGCCTCACATGTGCTAGTTGCTCACTCTACCTCTGAGGCAAAATCCCAGTCTCTCATGATATACACTTTGATGTCTACGTTTTTGTTTAAAAGAGTGTTTTGATTCTTCCATGGTTTTCTGTGGATAAGCAGTTTACTTATTTTATTTATTCTATTTATTTATTTTCTTTGCACCTGTAATGAAACCCAGGGGCACTTCATCACTGAGCCACATCCCTAGCCCTTTTATCTTTTTTATATTGAGACAGAATCTTCCTAATTTTCTTAGGACATTTCTGAGTGGCTGAGGCTGGATTTGAATTATGATCCTCCTGCCTCAGCCTCCCAAGCTTCTGGGATTACAGGCATCATTTTCAGTATGTTTAAATAATTTGACATTTTATGAATATTTAAAAAACGTGCCGAACATTTGGAATCTTTAGTTGTAGGCAAATTTTGAAATGGGCACAAACACTGGTAGGACTAACTAGTTCTTGTGTTCTATTCTATATATACAACAATATATGATATGATTCAAAATTACTAGAAGAAAGTAAATGTGATAAACAAAATGAGAAATGATAAGTATTTTAAGAGGCAAAATAATAATTACACCATTATTATCAATATATGTGTCAAGTTACTATATTGTATGATAAAGATATACTTGTGTCAGACTGGAGTGGTGACTCAGTGATAAGCACTTTCCTTGCATGTGTAAGGCACTGTGTGCAATCCTCAGCACCACATAAAATAAATAAAGATATAACAATTATCTACAACTAAACAAAGAAATTAAAAAAGATATATGTGTAAATTAAATACAAAGTTATGAATAGTTGCACATATATATCAAAGTATTTTCCCCAAGATATGTATTAATTCAAAAGAAAAATATAGTAACTTTATAGTGGATAGACCCTTTAGACATCAACTTAACTAAGTGATCAAGGTCATCACCACCAGTAATCAAACATGTTGGAGACATGAGCCTCTTGATATGGTGAGCTGAGAAGGAGCCAGCACCATTTCTGTGGTATATCCAAAACTGCAGAGCCTTCCTCTGATCTTGAGAAAACACAAGGTAACCCACAGTTCTACAAAACACTTGTTCCTCAGTGCTGTCAAGATCATGAAAGATGAGTATAGACTGAGGGAATGTCACCAATGTTAAGGTCTGTAAACAAGTCAGGATGGCGCCTGGCATTTTGCCAGAGGGAGTGGTTTGTGAGGTGGTGCCAGCAAGCCATTAACTGTGATTCGTTGACTGCTGTATCTAGTTTATGTTAATTAAGATAAGCTGTGTGGAATGTATATATACCCCTCCTTTCCTACAATAAATGGCTCCGACTCCTGCTGTATCAATCTACACAAGTTGTTCGTCACCCCTGGTTATTTTGCTGCAGCCGGACTGTGGCAACCAATTGATCAGGGACACAAAAGAAAAATAACAACTAAATGCAGTGTGGTGTCCAGAATGGGGTGATGGAAGCAGGAAAAGATCTTAGTAGAAAAATGGAAAATTCAAATAAGAGCTGTTTTGTTTTGTTTTAGGTACTGGGGATCTAACTCAGGACTGCTTTACCATTGAGCTACATCCCCAGCCCTTTTTTATTTTCATTTTTTTTTAAATTTTGAGACTGGGTCTCATTAAATTGCTTAGGGCCTTGTTAATTTGCTGAGGCAGGCCTCGAATTCCCTATCCTCCTGTCTCAGCCTTCTGAGCTGCTGGGATTACAGACATGCACCACTGTACCCAGCATCCAATAAGATGTGAAGTTCAGGTGATTGTACTGAACTAAGGATAAGTTCTCAGGCTTGATCATTTACTAGGGTTATGTAAGATGTGAATATTAGAGAAGGCTAGGTGAGGGGTGTACTGAAGCTATCTGTTCTATTTTTGGCAACTTTTCTGTAAATCTAAAATTAGGTCAAAATAAAAGGTTTAAAAAAATGCCACTTCCAAAATTTAGGGCAGATGCCTGGAAGGCCTCATAGTAAATTTCACTGCTCTGGCTGTCTTTGGATTTGAGATTGGGAGACCTCCTGTCCTCAGAGCATTAAAGCACCCACGAAGATTTATTCAGTCATTCTGGCCTATGGTTGGCCAAATGGCTTATACCTTTAGGACAGACTGACCCCCCTTTCGCCTCTGCAGTATGGAGCCCTGATCCCCCCACCCCACCTTGGGATTCTCATCCTGGCTGGCAGAGGCTGCGAGGTGAGGTTGCAGCAGTCTGGGGAAGGCTTGGCAGGTGAGTGAGAGGGTGCTCCAGAGGGAGGGAGGCTCAGACAGTGTTTAGCTGCAGAGTGGGGCTTAGCAGAGGCGAGGGGGAAAGGGAGGGGGACTCTCCTTCTCAAGGGGCCCTTTCATGTTGAAATCAGCCATCATGAATGCTGGGGGCCCAGGAGCCCAGGCGTGGGAAATGTGAGAGCCCCCTTATGTCCCCTCATGTGACATGTCGTCTGTGGCTCCCAGTGGGCCAGCCAGGATGCATTAGGAGAAGTGTCGGTGTGCACCTGGGGCAGGGGAGGGTCCCATCAAGACATTGACCCACTCAGGGAAGGGAGATTTGAAGAAGCAAGTTCTAGACTCTCCTGGTGCTGGAGGGGAGGGTGGACTGGGCACCCTGTGGGCTTCAGGATCAGGGGTGGGGCAATTGGCAAGAATCCAAGAGAAGGCTCTTGTCCCAACCCTCTCCAATGCCCTGAGTAGCCTGCTTCTCTCCAGCTCTGAAGGTGCAGACACTGCTGACATACCTCCAGGGACAAGGAGCTCACTCTATCCTGGGAGAGCATAGGGTCCTGGCATTGGTTCCACCTCTGGATTCAGTTTTCATTCCCAGCCAGGAAATCTGGGACATTGGACAGGGGAGGCTGTGGCCCCATCTTCCCTGGTACACTCTCAGCCCAGGAGTGACCCCTGCTGTCCGGACAACCCTGGAGGCGGAGGACTAGGCTGGCTAGCTGTGCATGGATTGTGCTGGGTGGCCCTGCCAGCCCCCTCCCCACCCCGCGTTCTGTGTTGCTCTCCGCTGGCCTACAATGTTCTCCTCAAATGTACTGCCACAGGAGGGAGGTGGGTGAGGCCAACATCTGGACCAAGGGGACATCATTGGCCCCCACAGCTGGAGCTATCAGCAGCCAATGTTTACCCAGACATTATTTGCCTTTGTAAGTTCCTGGCCCCCAACATGCCCCCCCTGAGGAGAGGGTCCTGAGCCTTCTCCCCACGACTGGGCAGGGATGGACCCGAGAGCGCCGTGGCTGGCTGGAGTTCAGATCCTCCCAGCAGCTTCGGCTGCCTGAGAGAAGAAAGGGCTAGCCAGCTGGGCTGTCCCTGCAGAGGTGTGGGCACGAGTAGGACAAGGCCATGCAGAAAGTGTGAGTGGACCCTGGACACAGCGTGGTGCAGAGAGGAGGGCCAGACCTCTGGAATATTTCAGAACCTTGCTGGCTGACCTTGGGTCAGTCTGTTCCTCTGTATCCTGTGCCACCAAATGGGAAGATTTCCTTGCCACCTGATTGAAAATAGTCTCTGTTTTAGTCAGCTTTTCTGCTGCACTATGGAAGGACCCAACCAGAACAATTGTAGAGAGGGAAAAGTTGCCTTGGGGGCTCAGGGTTTTAGAGGTCTCAATGCACAGACAGCAGGCTCCATTCCTAAACGTTTGAGGTGAGCTGAACCTCATGGCGGAAGAGTGTGGTAGAGGAAAGGGGCTCACATGATGATCAGGAAGCAGAGGGAGGCTCCACTTGCCAAATACAAATATATATCCCAAATAATTGGCCCATGACCCTCCTCTCCAGCCACACCCCACCACTTCAGTCACCACTCAGTCAATCACTATCAGGGGATTAATTCACTGAGGGGTTAAGACTCTTACAACCCCATCACTTGTCCTTCGAACCCTCTTGCATTGTCTCACAGCTAAGTTTTTTGGGGACCCCTCACATCCAAACCAGAACAGCCTCCTGCCACACCTATCCCCTCCCGTGCCTGTTTGCTCTTTGTAGCGTATGTTCCAACATGCACCCCTCTGCCGGAGCACGACCACCAGGAGGGCAGGCAGGACCTCACTTTACTGTCACTGCTCCCTGGCATCCAACCAAGCTTCCACAGCTCTTCCCTAGCTTGCCCCTCTCATTCCATCTGCTTCAAGTGGCATTGTGGATTGGGGTCAGAGAAGGACAGACCATGTTCTGTGGTGGCAGGCTCTGGCCAGAGATGTTTTCTCCTGGAGCACAGCGAGTGCCAGGTGGGCAATATCATGGGAAAGAGTATTATGCCTTCATGATAATAGAGTACGCATTCACATGAGGAACCAGATTCAGAGATGTTCTGTAACTTACCTAAGGTCACACAGCCCCAAAGTTACAGAACCAAGAATTGATCCCCTGTTCAAGGTTTCCTCTTCACTCTGCTGACTTCTGTAAAAGATGTTCAAAGTTCTCATTTAATTTCCCAGGACACTTGTGTCCCACACTCCATTGTATCTATGCATTCTTTCTATATCATTGCATCCTCAACCCCAACCTGGTTGATGAGCACAGAAGACAACATGAGCCTGATTTCACAGACCAGAGAGAAGCCTGTAGCCACGCAGCCAGTAAATGGCAACATCTGAACTAAGCTCAGGTCAGCCTCATGTTGGCACATTGCCCTTAACCTTCTTCCAGGCTGGGACTAAGCTTTCAGGTCTCATTGGCTGACACGGGGCTCCTGACCTCCCAGCCTGCATTAACACACCCGTGCTAAAAGCTTCCCAGGGACCTCACCCTGGACAGAACCTGCTCCCTTTACCCCATCCACAGGGTCATTTCAAAAACCCCTGTTGGCCCTCCAGTGAAGAGGCAAAGGGTGTCCAGGCTGCCAGGGCCCAGGAAACAAGGTAAACCTTAGTCTACCATGGAGCACCTACAAAATACTCAGACTAAAGGCAGCTGCAACTTGACTCTTGCTGAAAGCCAAGCATCAATCTAAAGAATATTTACTGCATCTCTACAATATGCCTGGCATTTCATGAAATCATTTTTTTTTATTTTGTGGAATTGGGGATCAAACCCACAGGTGTCTTTATCACTGAGCCTTATAACCCTGGCCCTTTTTACTTTTTTATTTTTATTTTTTATTTTGAGGATCTCACTAAGTTGCCCAAGCTCACCAGAATCTTTTGATCCTCCTACCTCAGCCTCCTGATTCACTGGGATTACCAGGAATGTGTTTTTTTGAATCAGAAATACTTTTATGAAAAGGCCTGCATTAGTCCAGTGCTTGCTATGTGGGATATAGTCACCACATAAAATCCATGTGAATCTTTACAGAGTCTTGAAAGAGGGGCTACAGATATCACCCCCATTTTGCATATAGGTAGACTGAGACTTAGAAGAGCCAAGCCACATGTCCAGGATCTCCAAGGTAGCAAGTTGCAGGGCAGGGAATAGAACCCAGGTTTTCCCAACAAAAAGGCTATGTCCTTCAGGCCTATAATCCCAGCAGCTTTGGAGGCTAAGGCAGCACGATTGCAAGTTCAAAGCCAGCCTCAGCAACTTAGCAAGATGCTAAGCAACTTAGCCAGACCCTATCTCTAAATAAAATATAAGAAGAGCTAGGAATGTGGCTCAATGATTGAGTGCCCCTGAGTCTAATCCCCAGTTCTTAAGCCATGTGCTGTCTGTCCCTTCCTATGAGCAGAGGGCCCTGCAATTTAGCCTCACCTCCTCAGACATGCTTTTAGGAGCACATCCTACTTCCCCATGTCTGGACATGCTCACTTGACAAGTGGGAGGAACACTGGGGAGGCTCCTAAGCAGGCCTCCGGCTATGAGGGTGGACCCAGGATGCCCACCATTGTCACACCAAGTTCAACCAACAGGTCCCACTCACTGTCCCCCAAATCAAAGGCAGTCTGTGTAGTAAGGAGTCCCCTTCATGATGGTCCCTCAGAGCTCCTGGGGGCTGCCGGGTGGCGGCTAGGAGGGGACTAGGGGGATGTCCCTCCCTCTGGGTATTTGGGAGCCGGTGCCCAGGGAGCCTCCAGAGGATGATGATGTGGAACTGGAGCCACTGGCCCTTCCCTGTACATGATGAGCAGGGAGTGTGTTGATGGATATGCTGATTTCACTATCCCACACACCATTACCATCTAGAAGTTGGCAGCCTTCTGGGTGGGGAGAGGAGGGGAGGGAATTTACTAACTTCCTCATGTGTGTGGTGGCATCCTTTACTCTTGAATAAAGGCCAGGGACCTGATTCACTCCTGGAGGCCCGAGAATAGAGGCACCGCACTCCCTGGGTCTCTCCCTCCCGTCCACCCTCCTACTGCAGAGGTCTTGCCCTTGGCCAGGGCTCCCCCCCCCACTTCTGGGGGTGCCAGGATGATGAAAACCCAGCTGTCCACCTTCCCCACAACTCCACGCTTCCCCATCCCATGGTCATGTACAGGGAGCAAGAAATGGACATCTTGGTGTGGGAGGGGTGAGGTGCAGGCGCCTCGAGGCCAAGAGGGAAGGGAACCCAGAGGGCTTCCTGGAGAGGGAGGTTAGGGGTCCTTGCTAAGGGGCGAGTTGGGGGCGGGGAACAGCCTGGACAATGACTGAGAGGTGGGGCCACCAGCGGATGTGAGGGGCTGGGCGGGTGGAGAGGAAGGGGAGGGATGGGTGGATTCTTCTAGAACAGGCCTCCCCGAGTTGCAGCCCCTGTCCTCTCTACCTGTGCCCACTGATAAGGTGTGGGCAAGGACAATGGGGTCAGGAGGGATGCCCGAGGCTCATTCATTGCCCAGGGCCCTGGCGGGGAAGCCAACTAAGAGGGCAGCACAGCAGGGTCCCCCCGAGCGCTGTCCTGGTGGACAAAGGCGGGCTGGGGGCAGGAGGGGCTGGAGAGGGTGACATTCTCCCTCGAGACCATCCGTGGCCTGCTCCCCCAGCACTCAGGAGACACAGGAAAGCTGTTCAAACACTGATCAGGGAGTGGGGCACCACAAGGTTGGGTGCTGGGAGGTAGGGAGGCCACCGTGCCTGGGTGGGCTATGCCCCGTGTGTTTGGCCTGTGCTGGACGGGCACCTGCTGGGAGTGTGGGACGCAGGGCAGAAAGAGGGTCTGTCCCCCTGTGTGCACGTAAGTGGGCTCATGAGTAAGACAGAAGGGGCGTGGGGGGTCGGTGCATACATCATGGGGTGGGTGCGCATGGTCTGCGCATGTGCAGGTGGACCGACCCTGCCAGTCCCTTCTGCTCGGGCAGTGATGCTGGTGCAGGGGTGTGACATCCACGCTAGTGAGCGTGCGCTGGCCCACACGCATGCATGTGTGTATGCGTGCTGCACTAGGAGCGCTGTGTGACAGGCCGACACGGTGTAGGCCCGAGGCTGGCTTTAGTCCTGGAGCCCACGAATCCCCAGGGCATTGTCCCTGTCGGTGCCCAGCGAGTCCCCAGGCCCATCACCTTCGCCCCTCACCTTGGAAAGGGCGTAGAGGTGGCCCCATGTCCTCCCTAGAATGGTCTCCGTGGACATCCGTCCCATGCCTCTGCAACCCACCCCGGGCTGCGCTCACTCCAGAGGTGCAGGTGTCGGTGGGGGCAGGTGGCAGTGGTGCCGGCACAAGGCAGGTCCGTGTGTGTCCCTGAGCCGCAGCCTGGCTGGAAAGCTGAGGGGACCTGATTCCTGGTCTCCATTGGCCAGATTCCCTGCCTGCCCTTCCAGGACAGTCACCCAGAGCCACCAGAGCCCCTCCAGGGGGGACCCTGACCTAGGAGTTGGGGCACAGCAGGCTCATGGCCCTGGCCCGCACCCACCCTTTCCCACCTCGACCTCTTTCTTGGTGAAGAAAACACCGAGCTTCAGCCCTTGGGCGACAGAGGTGCCTGAGCCCTCCAGGTTGAGCGGAGATGGAAGGGACTGGTGTGGCTCCTCTCTCCTCCTGTCTCTGCGTCTCTCCAGCCAGTCATGCCCCCACTGCTCACACACTTTTTAAAATGTCAATAGACTGTCACTCACTTTTCTTGTTATACTTCTTAAAATGAGGGTTTCCTCTAGTCGATGGCGGGAGGTGACACTGGAGTCACGGGCTTGGCATTATTCCTGTTGAGAGGAGATGGACTGTGGAGAGCTCATCAGCTTTCATAGTAACTATTTTATTTATAAGGATTTTCCTAATGTCATGAATGTGCCATGTCTGGCTTGTTTGTGCCCACTCTGGAGAGAAGGGGGGACTGAGCATGGCCCAGGTGGGGTGGCTTTCTTTACCCCGAAGCCCAGAATCCTAGAGGAAGTGACCTTCAGCAGTGTAATGCAACAGTTTCTAATTGCACACTGCTGGTGGTGGGGAGCTCACTCCCGACCAAGATGGCCCACCTCAGGTACAGTCTCCAACTCCTATCCTACCCTCACGGGCCCTGGTACTGTTCTCTGAAGCGAGGGAGGAAATCTCTCGAGAGTCCCACTTAGGGTCTTTCTAGGGATCCCTTCCCGCTCTGAAATACCCCCATTAGTCCTTTGAATCTCTCTCCATCCCTTCACCATCTTATTGAGTCTCCAAAATATACCCAGAATTCTCTTCCCCAAGATCAGGAAGACCACTTGAGATTTCTGTGGGTTACCAAGACCAGTGTATCCCAAGGTCACTTCTGAAATGTCTTCATTCTAGTCACATTTATAAGGATCTTATGTTCAAATGAACGTTGCAAGTGCTGGGTTAAAGAAATATTAGAAACTTCCTTTGCAGAAGGACTTATCAAGGCCTTATATGACTCATGTACCTGAGACTCTTCAAACCAGATACAGGAGGTTGAGTTTGGGTGCATCTGGACTTGTCAGAAAGTCATGCTAGAAGGGACACATAAACTGCTCTAGAGGCAGATCTGGGTGAGAATTTCAACTCCACCATGTGTAACCTTCGGGACCTGAAAATGCCTTTACCACTCTGACCTTCAGACTCTTCATCTGTCATGTGAAAGATCTTCATCTCTGTGCCTTGCTTGTTCGACAGGTGGAGCACAAGGGAAAGAAGTCAATCAGTTCCCAAACTGCCTCATCTCGTTCAGCTATCCCCAGGCACATCCTGGCTCAGGCCATCCTCAACTCCCCACACAGCCTCAAATGTACCAAGCCCACTGCTGCCTCAGGTCCTTTACACATGCTAAAAATCCACTTTCCAGCTACATCCATATGATGCATGGTAGTGGCTCAACAAACAATGCATAAACTGCTGTGAGATGGAGGCCCTTGATGTCTTCCCCTGCTGGCCACCATCCTGCTCATGCCCATAATCTGATGAGGCCTGAAATCTTCCCTGTCCTACCCTGAAGCTGGAGCAAGTAGGGCCTCCCATGCATGCACCTGAAAATCACCATGAAGGCAGTTTCCAGGATCTCCCGGACAGGGAGGATGTCAGCTGGGAGCCACTGGGCCATGCCCAGGCCGTGCTCCAGGCCCCTGGACCCTGCTCCGGCTCATCTCTTCAATGGTGTCCCCTCTGCTGGCTGCCTGTGCTGGCCCCTGACTTAGTCAATCTCGGACAATTGGCCACAGGCTTGTTTCCTTAAAATGAGGTCACCTTTAAGGATCTCTGACAGGACGTGGCCCCAACTCCTCAGAGCAGTGGAGACATTGCAGCTCAGGTAAGTGAACATTCTCTTAAACCAAAAGGCTTGCAGGGGGCTCTCTTCTCCCCCAGGCTGAGTGGGCCTCTCAGGACCAGGTGAGGCATCCCCCGAGAGGGGACACTGTCTGTGTAACAGAAGGCTCCACTCACCCAAGTCTCCTCCTGCCATAGGTGGATCATATGTCTGATGTTCTCCTCCCACTTACTGCATCTTTGGTCTGAGGGGTCTGGAGTAAAACCAAATGGCCCGGGTTTAAAACCCCTATTGGCCTCTTTTGAGCTGTGTGATCATTGGTAAGTTAATAAATCTCTCTTTGCCTCAGTTTCTTTCTTAAATGGAGACACTGGTGTGTCTCCTGGGGTTTATTTATGCAGAGCAGTCCCTAGCACATAGGAGGTGCTGCATCAACGTGGCTGCAATGACTATTAAGGCCATTTTTGGATGTTGTGGGTGGAGTGGGGTGGGGAATTCAGGAAGGATCAGTGTGAACTCTTTTCTGTTAATGCATTTTCTTTTTTGTGGGAGGTATGGTGTCAGGGGCTAGAAGGTAATTCTCCTTCAAAGAATAGAATGACATTTACAAGATCAGCCTCCTGGGAGACATCCTGCCTGGGAGACATCCTGCAGCTACCTATCTCCCTCGAACATCCTGTGGTTATCAGGATCATCAGAAATCTTGCAGCTGGCAGTTTTACCACCCACATCCAGCAATTGCTGTTTAGAGAGCTTCCCCATCCCCAGCATATAAATACCCCTGTGTGAAAAATAAAAGTTTGCAGCTTGATCAGAACTCCTGTCTTGCTGTCATCCTTCATGTCTCTTGTCCCTTCATTCCTCCCCACCTAGGTTCACCGCATACGTTGATGTGTCCTGCGGGTCAGAACATTTGGCGCCCAAAAATTGGGGCTCGAGCCTTTGACTGAGAAGGAACGCCGTCCTCCGGGGAGACTTGGCCAAGCGGAGATCGCGATCGCCTTGGAAGACACGACGGAGAAACAGATCCAGGAGGAGAGTGGGGACGACGCACAGTGAATGACCCACCATGGGATAAGCAGTTTCGTCACATGATTTGTTTTTGTCAGGCCTCAAGGAGGCCCTCAAGACACGAGTGGCACGTGTTAAGAAAAAGGACTTAAAATTATTCTTTTCATACATAGGAGAATTGTGTCCGTGGTTTCCCCTTGAAGGGACCATTGATGGTAAAAGATGGCTTAGTGTAGGAGACTGTTTAAAAGATTATTATGAATCCTTTGGCCAAGAAAAGGTGCCTGTTCCCACCTTTTCTTACTGGAACAAAATGAAATTCTTAAAAATTCACCCTTTGACAATGGTACCTTAAAACTTGTCAGGATTGGGGAAGAGGCTATGCAAAAGACCTCTCATCCCTCTCGTCCCCCCTAGGCATGCCCTTCAGTTAGTATAGACATAGATCCTTCTCAGTTTCCCCAGGACCCTGGGAACCTTCCTGGATGCACTCAAAATCCCACCCTAATGAATAAGGCTCCAACAGCTACCAACCGCCTTTATCCAGTTTTAAATCCCAGAGACACATTGACACCTGGGGAAGAGGCTACCTTGGAGAAGGAAGCAGCTCGCTACCATTCACAAGACCCGCCACCCTCAGGACCCTGCCACAGCCTACAGGACTTACCCATCCACCTCCCTCCTATATCCCTCCTGCCTTTTGTGCTCTGGCCCTTCAGGCGCCAACTGCCCCATCAGATATTTTTTCTCCACTTACCTTGCCTAACCTGGCTCCCTTGCGCAAGTCTCTCCAACATAGAGGGGAACAGATCCAACTTTTAAAAGAATTAAGATGCCTTGACTCTGAGCTCCGCTCATTAGCCTTAGGCACAGAGTCAACCCAAGCTGGCCCAAGGCGGTCTAATACAAAGGTTAAGCCACACCATGGGCCTGTTCTCGCCTTCCCAGTCAACCACAGGCAGATAGATAAGCCCGCCCAGGCTGAGGACAAAGAGGAGGATCAAGTGGAGGAAACGGATCCAGGGTTCATAGTTTGTCCCTGGTGAGCAGAGTTCTCTCTCTGCTTCTTCATTGCCATATGCTGAGCTGCTTTCCCACTCCCTACACTTCCCCCACTATGTTCTGCCTCAACATGGCCCCAGAGCTATGCAGTTGGTGGTCAGTGGAGTGAGACCTGAAACTATGAGCTACATAAACTTGTCCTGCTCTAATTGTTGTTGTTAGATTTTTTTGGTCACAGTGATGTAAAAGGCAACTAAAACACAGACTAATTTATCCAGCAGGGAATATTAAAGGCAGTACAGCATTTGAGATATGGCCTGGGTAT
Organism: Callospermophilus lateralis; assembly: GCF_048772815.1. NCBI lineage: Eukaryota > Metazoa > Chordata > Mammalia > Rodentia > Sciuridae > Callospermophilus > Callospermophilus lateralis. The sequence continues at coordinate 140,616 of NW_027513509.1, read as the reverse complement.
ATTTTTCTGCTTTCAGCCTGATATACCATGGGGATCAGGAGCAAAAGCCAGGGTAGAAAGATTTAAAATACTTGCAGGTTTTCCAGAAATGAAAACTTTGTAATGTTGGGGCCAAAGATGGTGTGGTTGGTAAAGAGATTAGTTCCATTACACAGAAGCCACCTTTCGACGTCTCAGGAATGGGAAGGACACCACCCTTAGCAGGCTCAATGACTTGTGGAAAGATTATCAGGGTGCCCTGCGTGCAAAAGGCAGCCTCAGAATCCTATGTTCAGATTCATTTTGCTGTGTAACTAACATCATATGGGCTAACAGAGGCCATGGTCTAGGTGGGTCTGGCTACTGTCCTATTCTCAGCTGACCTTGTTATTGTCCATATGATGCTGGTTATCAGGCTTACAGAGTGAAGAGTTGAGGGGTTGTGAAGGTTTGCATTCATACTTCAGAGGAAACGCTGGTGAACAGGATGTGCATATCACATTCAGAGTGCAACCCAGTAACCCCAAAAACAGTGATTTATCAAACAATGAGAGTGGAGCCAGTGTTGTGGTGGAAGTTAGCAGTGGCAGGCCTATGAACCCCTGCTCAGGTAAGTGAAAGTCAGTGAGCACAGAAGCTCTAGGGAGTGGTCCCACATCAGACCAAGCTGGAGGGGTAAGGATGCTCAAGCTCTAGGGCACCCATATTACACCATCAGGTGCCCTAGTTTCACACCTGGAGCACTAGATTTAATGGAGCACTAGACTTAACGTGTGCCCTGCTGTGCTTTTTCAGTCTTCTCCTTACTGCTGTCCTCTTCTTCCCTTTGGGGTTAGTTGTGTTTCCCCTGCGTAGATGTATCTTTGAAATGTGTTAACGTTTTTTGATTATTAATGAGGATTGCAGCCAATGCAGCTACAAAAGGTTTGATTCTGCTGCTTTGCTTCCACTCATGAAAGTCAGTAACTGAAGAGGCAGAGAGGTGGGAGAGGAAAAGGCTTCATTGGCAACAATTCAGCATTTCAGAGATGAATGGCTAGCTCCTGGTTTCATCTTGCTTAGTACTGCTGAGTGAAAGTGTATACAGTGTGTAATGTGGAATTGTTCTCACAGTCTTGGGCAGGTGGACACAAGCACAGGTTACTAGTGTTGACAGACTGTCCTTCAGAGGGGTCTGGAGTCATGGCTCAGTGGTAGAGAGCTTGCCTGGCATGTGTGAGGCACAGGGGTCAATTCTTAGAACCATATATAAATCAATAAATATTGATAGACAACTAAAAATAGATGTCACTAAGGAGCTGGGGATGTGGCTCAAGTGGTAGCGCACTCGCCTGGCATGTGTGCAGTGCTAGGTTTGATCCTCAGCACCACATAAAAATAAAGATGTTTTGTCTGCCCAACACTAATAAATAAATATTAGAAAATTCTCTCTCTCTCTCTCTCTCTCTCTCTCTCTCTCTCTCTCTCTCTATCTCTTAAAAAACTGTTATTTAAAGAAGGTGGGATTCTGTGGGTTATATCTGGGTCCAGTGGACCCTGACACCTCCCAGACCTGTGAATCTAAGATAATGTGATTTTTTATATGCTTGCAATTCTGAAGGTGTGTGTGTGTCTGGTTTCCCTCCTAGTCAGTGTCTTCTGTACACTTCTGCCAATACCTTTTAATTTGGACATTTCCTGTGACATAGTAAGGTGCCCAGTGCAAGGGCCCTTTTAACTGACTTTCGTGCTTTTAACTGACTCTATGGTTAGTCATTAAGATAGGGTTGAGGGTGTGGGGAGAAAAGAAAGCTATACTCATGAATTAGAAAGAAGAGAATGGCAGAAAAAAAAAAACGTTCAATTCAGGGTTCAGCGTCACTGTGTTCCCTTGAGTCTCAGAAGAGACTTTGGGCAAAAACTATTGAGAATGCACTGTTGATATTTGTGGACTCTTGGAGTCCAAATGCTTGTTTATTTATTTATTTCTAATTATTTATTGCTGTGAGACAGACATGAGCTTTTGGGGACAAGGGGTAGATGTTCTAGCATTAACATTTGGTGTTTCTCAAAAGCTCACTCTTAAATATATGGTTCCAAGCTGAAGTCATTATTGGGAGGTGTTGGAAGCTTGTGGAAACTGGGGCCCATTTGATAAAAATTACCTCATTGAGGATGTGCCACTGATGGGGTACTGGGACCCTAATGCACTTCTGTCTCTGTCTCTCTCTGCCTCCCAGCAGCCATGAGGTGGTCAGTTTTCCTATGCCATACACTCTTGGCCAGATGTTCTGCTTTGCTACAGGTCCAGAGGTAAGAGGGCCAAGTGACCATGGACTCTAATCTCTGAAACCATGAGCCAAAATAAATCTCTGCACCTTTGAATGTGGTGATCTCAGGTATATTATCACTGGTTTGGAAAGTGATTAGGAGAGCTGCTGTCCAAAATATAAGAGGCCCCAGACCTTCCTCTAACCAGATTCACCTCTTCTGTCTGAAGGTAACACAGAAAAGCTGACAATTTACTCACTAATTTTTTGACCAACAAACATGCCAGTAATATCTTCAGGTTAGAATTTGGGCATGTAATGATGCCAAAGGTCTCTTGTGTGAGAACACTGCAGACCCCATTCAGAAATTGGAGCTGATGTGGCTTAGGGGGGAGCCCAGGTGAACAAGCCTAGCCCTGGCATTGGAACACACATTGCACAATGGTCTTGCTCTCTAGCTAGAAGACATCCATCTGGGCTGATGGTAGATACTCAAAAGAATCTATTTGGGGTGATTCTCTCTTTTAGAAACCCCTTAAATGTCCCAGAGTACCTTCATCTTCAGAAGCATTATCTGAGAGTACTCTCTTATTATTTGAAGAGTTTTCTCTATATTGAGGAGTTATTGAGTGGCTGGCAAGTACCTTTCAGTTTTATAGGAGAGAATGTGCTCTCTCCATTGCACTTTTATATTTTCTTACATTTTCAACAGCAAGGTATGTGCCTGAAATCTGCATCTTCACCCCTCTACCTCTGTGTGCAGGGCCCACAAGATAAATCCTTGAACTGGGTGTTTCAGTGTTCAGATTATGTATGTAATGTTCTGTATATGTGTGTGCGTGTTTGTTTGTTTGTGTGTGTGTGTGTGTGTGTGTGTGTGTGTGTGTGTGACAGAGAGAGAGAGAGAGAGAGAGAGAGAGAGAGAGAGAGAGAGAGAGAGAGAGAGAGAAAACACAAGAACTTGTTTCTCTAGCACCAGGACTTTGTGCTTTTATGTGTTTCATGTGTATAGGTATGGAAAGGATATGAAACAAGACACCATAAATTCTCCTGTGTGGGACTGTTTGGTTGTCGTGTGTAAATATTTTCTGAGTGATTTCTTTGGTCATTGTTGGCTGAGTACCTTTCTGGCAGGACATGTGTTTAGGGTTTTAGTGGTGCATCTGTAGGTGTTGTTTGCATTGTGGACTATTGTGAATGCATTTGAGAGGAGTTAGGATGTTGTCTTACTATTATGTGTTGGATCTGTGCATTTTCAGATTTTAGAATGTATGTGTATGTTCATGATGTCTAGGTCAGAATTTAGGGACATAATCTTTGGTGTTCAGAGATTTGGAGAGAATGGAATCATGGGGTATGTTGGGGTGTTTGGAATTATGTATATGTGGCACATAGATGTCTATAGATTCTGTTGATAATGTCACAAGTGGACTGCTGTGTATTTTCTTGTTTAGGGCTTTAAGATGATCATGTTTTTTTTGGGAATGGAGGGGTGTCTTTTATGAGTATGTAGGAGGAGTTAGCAGTGTCTGTACATCTGAGATTTGTTGTTGAACTTCATATTCTGAGGCATTCTGTGTATGTGCATGTTTGCAACATAGAGGTGATTGTAAATGTTTTCTTTTGAGAATACAAATTGTTGTCATGTTAATAAGTAATTTGTTTGCTCCATTCAGTTACTTAGGGAGTGTTTGTGTGATTGCTTTTTGGGTGATACTGATTGATGTGTGGTCTGAAGATATGTGTATCTGAAGCACACCAGATACTCTCAACCAAAAGACCCTTGCCATAATTAAGCTTCTTCTCTTGTCAGATCAGCAGCAAGTATGCAAAGATTACTGTGGTTGGTAGCTTCCTATTTCTTGTAAATGCCAATTTTTTTTTTTTTTTTTTTTGGTAAATACGTGTGAAACCTCTGTCTGGCCTAGAGAATGGAATGAAAAACACTTGTCAAGTGAATCTTCAAGCCCTTTTCCCCCATGGGACATAAATTCAAAATATTTTGAAATTATCTGTCCCTAGAATGTTTCAGGCATGAGCCACACTCTGGACTGGTTGGCAACAGCCAATAAACCTGCTTTCTGAAAATTCCTGTGGTATCCAGCCTCTTCAGTCCTACTTCATGTCTATTTTAAGTGTTTCATGGAGGCGACTGGAATATGTGTGAGAGTTTGTAAGTAAGGTTTTTGATTGGAATTGTTTGGGTTTTGCTGTGCATTTGTTTTAATTTGGGCATGAGGAACTCTGGGTTTACACTCAGGCAGCTGGAAGATAGGAAGTTTATGCTATTGAGGATTTTCAGAGCTCCACAGTGTTGTGTGCTGTTAACTGAGTATATCAGAAAGAATGAGCAGTTTTGTACATTAATAGTGAGTTCTGTGCCCTTTAATAGTGAGAGACTGACTGCATGTACTTTGGGTCTTTGGGAGTACTGTGGATTTGTAGATTCAGATGGACACGTGTGTTCCCAGACTTGTATAATCTAGGACTGTGAATGTATTTAGGAAGTGTGATGGCTGAGTATTCATTCTCAAACAGTAGATGGGTAGTGTGTGTTTCCACTGAGATAATATAGAAGTTATATTTATATGGGAATACAAGTTAGGAGGATTGGGTACTGACAGTGTATATGGGTTATTATGTCATGGTGGGACTTGTGAATAATTATTAAGAAGAGTGTTTGAATGGAGTATTTTGGTGAATACTTTTTGATATTCACAAAATATTGATTTTTTAATTTAATTTAATTTTTTATTTAGGGAAGGGTGTGAGATTAGAGTGCAGGGTAAAATATGTGTATTAAGGCCACACATGTGTTATGTATGTATTTGGGAAATGACAATGAGTAGATTGTAGGTGACATCATTGTTGTGTACATTTGGAGAGGGTTGGGAAAATTTATGTGTTTTTCAGAGTTGGTGTTTGCGTATCAAGTGATTCTGGGAATATGGACTCATGTTTATGTGTGTATGTGGGTGGTTGTACCTGTGTCATTTAGGGTTAAGAATGTTACATTTTTGTAATCAGGGTATTTCTGGTTCCACTCAATCTTGGGGAAGTTCAAAGAGATTTTTATGTATATTGTATTTCTGATGAGAGGATCAAGTCTGTGAGATTTTCCAGAGTACTTAGGGTTTTGTTTATGTGACATCTGGTAACAAATAGGGTTTATTGTGTGTGTGTGTGTGTGTGTGTGTGTGTGTGTGTAGGGGGGTTGTATGTTGTATTTCTGGGTGCATGAATACTCAGTGTTTGGTTATATCATGTGCATGCCTTCAGGAAGTGTAGAGTATATAGGAATTTATAAGCCTGCATTGGAAAAGTATACATTATAATTGCATGTCCGTCAGTACCTGGGTGATAACAGGCATGTGTATTTGTGGGTATGAGTATAGTTTTTTAGAAAGGAAGTGGTGGTGTGTGTATTTGGGGAAAGCAGGGATAAAGGTGATTTATGCATCTGAGTTTTTGTTGGGATGGCAGTGAGTTGTGGGTCATGCACCTGTTTCTAAATGTGAGGTGTTTTAATGATATCTGTGGTGGAAGGGGTTTTAATGAGTGTGCATCTTTCCATGTATGTTCCTCAGCAAGAGGTGTTCACAGGTCTCTGTGGCTGGGTGGCATGTGTGCATCTGTGGCCGTAAGGGATGGCAGAAACACATTGGTTATGGCAAGCCTTTCCCAAGAGCACTAATGCTTGTTCCTGTTGATCTGGAGCTCCAACAGTGATTTCTGCATTCTCATTCTTATCTGACATCTGTCTACATTACTTGTGGTGGTGAGTGGATGTGCCTCTTGGATCCTGGGCTGGTGGATGGGAGCTGATCAGGGATGGTCCCTCAGGAGTGGTGGGGGGACCTTTTTCTCCAAGATGTAAGGTATGGCCATTGTGATTCAAAGGGACTGACTCTGGAAGAAAACTGCCAGGAGTTTCACAGATTCAAGGACAATTGTTGAGAGAGTTGTTTGTTTGCCCACATGTTGCATCCTCCCTTGCATTTTTCCCTCTGCCAAGACAAAGACAGAGACCCTAAGACCAAGTCTCCACTGGCCCTCCCAGCTTGGTGGTGTCCTAGGCCCATATGTGCACATGACTGGCCTCATGGTGTGCATCTCTGGCAACATCACAAGCTCTATAATTATTACACCACTGCACCTCAGTCAGATTAGGAGAGGAGTTAAGAATTGATTGTACAATAATACTTATTTTAAATTTTCCTGTGGAGCTACCCTCATTGTATTCTTTTTTTCTTTGCATGACCAAGTGAGTGATTCATCCTTTCAACCTGAATGATCCTTTCACATTTCTACTCATAGAGAACTTCCTTTTAATAATTTTCTACTAGTGGAGAATTTACTTGGTTTTTGTTTGTGTGGAAATAAGCCGAATGAGTTTAATTTTATATACATTTTCAAATATTCACAGCAAAGTTTTGCCATGTCAGCTATTTGGGAAAGCACATCAGTGGTGTTCATTACACTTATTTTTTCCATTTTTGGAAACCAGCATGCAGCCACAAAACTTTTCTCATCTTGCAAAATTGAAGCTCATTTGTTAGACAGTAATCATCAATTTCCCTCATGCTCCAAGAAGTCACCATTCTCCTTTCTGTATTATTTTAATTATTCTGTGTACTGTACTTCATATAAGTAGGATCATACAGTATGTATTCTCAAGGTCCATCCCTACTCTACTATCGGTCAGGATTTTCTTTGTTTTTTAGACCAAGTAATACTTCATCATGTGCTACATGTAAAAAACAAATTTTTCCTTGGGATAGGAAAAGGGCAAAATTGTAGAATGAAATTGACCATACTATCCTATATACATATATGAAGAGACCACAGTGAGTTTTATCTTTATGTATATCTGTAAAGCACGAGTTAAGAAAATTATAAATACATGGATGGAAGACCAGTATAGAAGAAGAAAGGAAACTGGGTCAGGGAGGAAGGGAGGGAAAGGGCAAGTTCTCGAGACTGAATTGGAACAAACTATATTCCATGCTTTTGTATAACTATAATGCACAGCTAAAAATAAAAAGATTCTTCCTCAATGTACCCTTGAGTATAATAAATAACCCTGTAGTAATTACAAGCATATAAATATCTCTTCAAAAGAAGTAGAATTGAATGGTCATTTGAATGATCCTTTTGATAATTTGGGGAACCACCAATCAGTTTCCCATAGAGCCTGCACTACTTTGCATTCTAACCCACTAGGGTTCTGGCTCCATCACATTCTCAGCAGCACTGGTGTTTTCTGTTTTAGTTGTGGTGGTGGGTGGATGTGCCTCTTTGTTCCTGGACTGGAGAATGGGAGCCGATCAGGGATTTTTCTGTTTTCTGTTTCTTTCTGTTTCATCTTGTGTTTGAAGCTGGATCTTATTTTGATTTTGATTTTGATTTTGATTTCTCCACTTAGTATTGATATTGAACATCTTCCGATGTGCTTCTCAGCCATTTGCATATCTTCTTTGGAGAAATATCTGTGCAAGTCCTTTTCCCATTTGAATATTGATTTGCTGTTTTCTTCTTATTGAGGTATAAGGGCTCTTTATATCATAGATCTTAAATTCTAATCACAAATATAATTTTCAAATGCTTTCTTGCATTTAGTGAGTCATCTTTTCACTAATGAATGTGTCCATTGATGAATCAAAGTTTTCGGGTTGATGTAGTTCAGATTGTTTCTTCCGTTTGGTGCCTGTGCTTTTGATGTGCTTTTCAAAACGTCTCTGTCAAAATCCCTTGTCCTGGGCTTTTTCTATTGTGTGTTATGAGTTTTATATTTCAGATCTTACATTTAGGTCCCCTATTTATGTTGAGTTAATTTAAGTCCATGGTGTCAGATAAGGGCCCAACTTCCTTGTTTCATGTGTTGCTATCATTTCAGTCTTCTCAACAGTATTTGTGGAAAATACTGTAAATTTCCGTGGAATGCTATTGACAGAAATCACTTGAGAACTTATTTTATTTCATTTCTGAATTTCTTACCCTGTTTTATTAATCAACATTTCTATATTTTGTATTTGTATGACTGGTAAATTTATAGCATGGAGTCTTGAAATTATGACAGGTTAGACCACCAATTTTGTTCTTGTTCAAAATGTTCCTGAAGTTGGTTGTTTTCACATTCCCTATCATTTTAGGATGGAATTTTAAATTTTTTGCAATGAATAATTTCTGCATCACGTACAACAAGACTGGGATCTTAATTAGAATAAGATCCATTCCATGTTTTTATGAATAAATCAAAATATTCTCTACTCTCATGTAAAACGAATATGAGTAAATAAAAACATGAAATAAAAATGGTATTCATGAAAAAAAGAAGTTTGGAATTTTTTTAGGGATGGAACAGAAACTGTAGATTTCTTTGGATAGTGTTGATATGTTAACAAGTTTAAGTGTTCCTGCCCATGATCATTTGATACCTTTCACTTTTTGTTGTTATTCTAAGTTTTATTGCTTGTTTTAAAGTCTTCACGTTTGATCTACTTGATTGGGTAGTAATACATTGGGTGTAGTATTACATTTTATTTTACTTGTCAGATGAAATTGTTTTCTTGATTTTCTTTTCATATATATAAATATTTATTATTAGTGTATAGAAACACAGTTTGTGTGTGGGGGGTTTTTGTATTGGCACCTTTGCTGAATTTATTCATTGTGGTGATTATTTTCTTGGAATCTTGAGATTCTCCAGATATAACTTTATCTCACTGATAAACAGAGGTTTTTATACTTCTACCTTTCCATTTGGCATGCCCTCTGCCTGTACTTCTTTCAGATTGATCTGACCAGGATTTCTAATATGTTAAAAAGAACAAGTGAAAGCATGTAAAATTGTCTTCTTTCCATTTTGGGAAGAAAATATTTTGTTTTTTTGATTAGTTATTGTATTAGAAGGTAATTTCTCATGTGTGATCTTTATTTTGTTGTTGTTTGCATTTTTCATTTTTTTCAGTATCAAGAATTGCATTCATGGTCTCACATATACTAGACATGCATACTCCCAGCAACAGAATTAAATCCTGACCCTTTTAAAAATGTTGAGACAGAATCTGGTCAAGGGGTTCAGGGTGGTTTAGAACTTATGTGTTTTCTGACTTGGACTTTGAATAGCTGGGATCACAGGTATACACTATATCATCCAGCTGTTTTTCTTTCTTCTATTTCTAGTTGTTTTCAACTTCTAATCATGAAAGATTTTCTTGCAAGATGGATGCAATGACAAGGTTTGTAGTTCAAGGTTCTTTTTGTGAACAGATAATTGAAGGAGACACTCACTAGACAGAGCATGAGGAGTTACTGAAGTGAGAGTACACTGCCTTAAATAAGGGGCAGTGGGCTCACCCATGGGAATGGGACGCCTTGAGGCAGAGAAGGAACTGGGGAGCTGGCTTTGACAAATAAAGAGACCAGATCTGGGATGCTAAAGTTAGTGATAGAATATGACTATCACTCCATAGGATATGACTACAACTGAGTTTGGCAAATAAAAATTTCTATCAATAGAGAATATTGATAGAAATTTTGTTTCTGTAGCTTCATTGGGAACTTGACTAATTTTAGATGAGATTAAGTAGAAGAATTTGTTTAATACTGCCCTACTTCTCAAATTAGAAGCCTACTGACTGCTGGGGGTAGATTCTTTATGTGTAATGATATGGTGTATACCTGTTATCCCAGCTATTCAAAGTCCAAGGCAGAAAACACAACCACTTATATGCTAGCTACTTCAGGGCTTGGAACACCTCATTTGATGAATAAATCCCTTTTCAAACTAAATGGAGGTCAGGAGCCTTACCAGAAAGAGGTGAAAGACTTAATCCAAAATTACTGTTCTTTTCTGTAATTTTAGTTTTGGATGAACATATAGGATCTTTATTTAGTTTCACGGGGTGCTGAGAATCTAAGCCACAGCCTCACCCAGTGCCAAGAGGTTGATTCAGACACATCCCTTCACAAAGCACTTTACCAAAAAACCACAGGTGAGGCCCCTTAATTTCCATTTTGAAACTGTTTTCTTGAGGCTTCACAAAGGTGTGGCCTGAGGCAAAGACCTTCCTTACTTGCAGGGGAATTGAACAATAGGTAAGAACACAGCTGGGGGACAGACTTCTGCACAAGATGTACACTATGGCACTGACAGCTCCTGATGATGCTACTTGAGTTGCTATCTAGCCAAGCAGGGTTTCTCCACTGAGACCCTTACTGGTCACACTGATTTCTGAGTTTTCTAAGATGCTTGAAATTCCTTTCAACAATCCAGGAAATGGCCATTTCACAGAGCTTGGAGCTGGTACATATCTTGGACACAAAACCACAAGCCCATTCTGTAGAGTGGCCAAAATTCAGGAAAAATACAGGAACTTAGGAACATAGTAGGTCTTTCCCATCTGCAAAGCAAGCAGCAGTCTATTTATATATTCACCAGGATGAGTGCTGGAAAGCTTTCCACTAATGCATTCTGTTTCTCAATTCTTTGTTTCCAGAGACTCAGTAAAATACTACCTGAGATCAGGTTTTGGAAGGGCACAACCAAGAGTAGGAGAGATTAAAGGCTCAGTCACTGTAATCTCCTCTGCCACCTACAAGGTTGTGAACTGCTGAGCATTTTCCATTCCAGTATGTATTCACAGATATTCTTCTTCTTCTCCCTCTAATTGTGTATAACTTGGGGTGATGGTAATGTCAAGGCATTTTTCTGGATGACAGTGGGAGGTGATCTTGTGTAGCACATGTTCATATACACATTGGATTGATTTTAATATTTTCTCTTTGAAGTATTGAATCTCTGACCCTAACCCATACCCTACTAGACTCTGAGTACTAATCCTAACATATGCATAAAAGCAAACCTAAAATAGAGAAATGCAGAAAGTTCATAGGAGGAATTGTGTATTTTGATTTTCCTTTTGCTTTATCAAGGGAATGTGTTATATCACTAGTCACATTTTCATTCTAATGCTTCTCCATGTATCGTCAAATTTAACAAATATATAACTTATGGATTCCCTTTCTCTGTAGGTTGGGTAAGAACATGTATTGTTATATACATATAGATTGCCCTTCCTGCTATCACAGGTACATTCATGTGAGTATTCTGTCTTTGGCAAATACAAATTCCATGAACAGATCACTTCCACCAAACCCCAGGGGAACTGAAAGTTCAACCAATGGTGAGCTCCATATTTGAACAAGTTTATACATAACCCTATGTAAAGTCAAATAAATAATTTTGAGATCTTTGAATGATATATATTCCATTAAGAATTTGAATTTGCATATCTATTGCTCCTTTTACATGTCTTTAATATATATTTCTCTCTCTCTCTCTCTCTCTCTCTCTCTCTCTCTCTCTCTCTCTCTCTCTTTCTCTCATATATATTATTCTTTGAATGGAGTTTTCTCACACCTAATGGTTCCTGAAAGAATTGAGACCCACAGTGCCACCTACTTCATCCTTGAATGATGTCTAGACCAATACAGTGAAATATTTGAAATTCTCATCACCAGGAATTTCTGAACTGGAGATCCATCCGATCTCCTGTTGCTCATCATGACTGAACCAGATAGTTTCTTTATTGACTGGAATTCATGAAAATGGTGTAGAACAGAGATGCCATTGAGTTGGAGCCTCCTGGGAACTGGCCTTGGAGCAGTGGAGTGCAGATGTCTGATAAAACATCTGTGGTGGAGCCATGTGGATCTGTCATTGGCTTCCAAATAACATGTGACTGACATGGGACAGTCAGCAGACCCTTATATGTAAAGGCCTCTTGTTGTGGGGAGAGGTTTGGGGGTGATAATCAGTGTCAGATTGCTACTCTAAGTGGGAAAGATGTATGGGATAGCAGCCCAGTTGGTGTTTTCTCTTGCAAAACCTGACTCATCACATGTGACAGTAGTCCTTCCAGTGCTGTGTCCCAGTTTGTTGTAGGGACAAATGAAGCAAGGCACTGAAGATAGAAAGAAACAGTTTCATTTGGCTGCATCCAGGTTCAGAAAGCACAGCTTTTGCTGTTATCAATCAATCTCTCCAAGTTCAGGGAGTTTCAGAGTTTTATACCCAGCATGTAAGTAGAGGGGCTCAGAAGTTTACAGTCTGCAGAAGTTCACACAAAAGCAGCTTTTTCTTACACTGTTCTGGGCAAGTTAACACTTCAATGACAACACTTGAAAAGAGGAGAACTTCTTCTTCCCTTTCTTCTTCCCTCTGCCAGCTGTTACCATGGAGCCAATTTGTAACTTATCTTAAAAATGTAGACATCTCTGTGAAGCCCAGCTCAAGGCCAGAGGCCTTGTTTGCAATTTCTTCCAAGTACTATACTGGATATATTTGTGAAAATAGTAAGGGGGTGTCCAGCACCTTGGCCAGTGGCCAAGTAAACAGGGCAACACAAAAATAGAAAGTTTATCTACATTGAACTCTTTTGCAGAGACTCTTTGGCTGACAGTCCCCAAATCAGCCATGGTGAAGTGGACTTTTCTGTGGAGAAAGGGGGTACCACTTCATTGGGTCCCCCTCTTCCTCCAGGGAGAAGTCTTTTCTGCTGTCCTTTAATAAAGCTTCAACTTTCCACTCTAAACTTGCCTTGATGTCCTTCTCTGGTGTTATACTTCAGCATTGGGAAAGCAAGGCCTCATTACCAGTAAATAGCCGTAACAATAACAGTCAAAGGACAGAGATAATGCCAAAAGTAAAGTCAACATTTAGAATTGAAGATAATAATAATCTTTAGTGATAAGAATTCCTTAATTTAATACTTTAAAAATAATAACAACATTTTGCCAGGGAGCAAACTTGTGGCATTGCAGTCAAGGGGAGAAATAAAGAATGTCCATGCATTTCTGCCCCTTTCAATTCTTTATTCACTCAAATTCTTAATACAACTTTACTCTATAGGTTCCTAATGAAGAAAACAACAATCCTTAATGATCGGCCCTGCAGTGGAGATAATCAAATAACACCAAGCAATTCTAGATTAATTAATTCCCAGAAAACAATATTAGATTAATTCTGAACATTGCAAAACAGATTTAATCATGACAGGCTAGTGACAGACATTTCCTCTGAATGCTAAGTTCAAAACTCTCAAGCCTTAGGCTTTATGTCCTGCAGATTCACACTCACTCAACAGCAGTGATCAGGTCCTAAAGCAAAACAGGCTTTTTCTGGTGGGGAATAGACGACCAGTTGAGGAGAGGGTCACAGGGAGAAGTTGCAGCTCACACAAAGGTCCAGACAAGGTGGTAGAGTTTGAGAGCAGTGAGGATCACACAGAGAATAGGAAAATGATGGCAAGTGATGGGATGTCAGTGTAGGTCCTCATCAGGCTCTCCAGCTGGAGTACATACTCGTTTAGGCTGGCTAAATCCCTGTTTTTAGCTCTATTTTTTATACTAAATTTTGTTTTTATTTTTTATTTTTTACCACACCTTGTAATTACCAGGTGCCACCAGAATTCTCATTTACCCTGAGGTCAGAAATATCTGGTCTGGTGGTCTCCATCCTGATATTCTCACCTTTCACTCTTATCAGGAGAGGAAAGCCTGCCAGAGGCTTTATTCAGCTTATCAGGGTGAGGGCAAGTAATTTGTCTGAGGCCATATTAGAGGGCTCTGTGGGTGTGCCTGGTGAAAAGTGACCTCTATTAATGACCTCAGGTTTCAAAATGGAGTTTTTTAAATGGAGTGAGAAACTGATGTGACTCCATTTTTGAGAAACCAGCCACTTCAGAGCAAAGCCTGTCCAAAAGGAGGAGTTACCCTTGTCCATGGAAAAACTCAGAGTGCTCCTAGGCATATACTAACCCTGCTGAGTTGTTTGTCTGTAAATAACTGGAGAGATCTTCCATGCCAAGTGATCCTGACACAGTTAAACTAGGTTAGGACCCACAGCAACCCCCTAGCTACCACAAAAAACATGAGACACAGAAAATACCTGAAACACCAGGTGACCTTCCCAGTACTTTTGTTGATTGGTAACATGATTAGGCAAGTTTATCATATACACTCTTGCAACCTCTCATGGCCTAAACCAATCGGTTCAAAAGTATCCACAACTTGAACTAACCAATCACCCTTACACAACTTGTTTCTGCCAATGAATGTGCTAATCAATGTTAAGAGTTGTTGTTTGACTTTTCTGTGATGTGAAATGATTGGCTGTGTGATGTTGTGATGCATACAATATCCCACAAAATCTATTAATCCTCAATGAATTAAGGGTCAAGACTCACTCTTTGGGACCACTAAATCTGAAATGGTTGTGAGTCCAGGCTTGAGCTTACAATAAACACTCTTGTCTGACTACATCAGATTCAGCTCCTGGAGGTCTATTGGGGTCTCATGAATCTGGCATTACAGGAGTTGCTTAGGTTCAGGCCTAAGGCCATTCTCACACAACCCCTTTCACCTTGACAACTCTTCTGCAGATAAACAGAAGCCATAATACATAACTCCTGTCTTCATAAACTTGATCTCTTGAGTCCAGTGTCATTTCAAGTTCTGGGTTTAAAAAGACATATTCATTTTCCTTGATGTTTTCAATAAATCACACAGAATTCTTAGAAAGGGCTTGGAAGGATAACAATGTTATATTGCAAAACTTCATGAACTTTCAAATTGTTTGCTGTGTGTGACTGACTAGTATGTGAAAGGCCTTGGGAATATGTGAATATATTATGAATATAATAGAACTCTTGAGACTTTTTTTTCTTACTGTACACATATCCTGAGGCCAAATGAGGCTGTTTACTAGAGGTCATTTCTCAAAGAAGAGATAGAGGAAATAAAGGAATAAATTAACCTAAATATTATAAATAAATCTAATATATATTTGATTAAAATTGAGGCCATATATGGTCATGCCAAATAGTTTGCTGAATCATTTCAATTACAGTTATTTAGTTATTTTAATGTTTTGCTTACTATCTGCATTAGAGACATCGTTGACCTGCAATTCAGGAAAACTGTTAATTCTAGCACTGAATTTATCAGGTTTTGATTCTTTGATATATTACTTATTGCCATAGGATCTCTTGTTCCTTAATGTGTATATTTATACATTTACACATTTTAGAAGGTTTTAGAAAGATAAAAGAAAATATGTATCAAAAGAGTAGTTTAATAAGCTCTTTAATATTCCATTACTATGGTTATCAAATAGCATTTTCTTTTTACGAATGTATTAACCTGGGGATGGGGATGTGGCTCAAGCAGTAGCACACTTGTCTGGCATGCATGCAGCCCAGGTTCGAACCTCAGCACCGCATACAAACAAAGATGTGTGTCTGCTGAAAACTAAAAAATAAATATTAAAATCCTCTCTCTCTCTCTTTAAAAAAAAGAATGTGTTAACCAGTAATATGTATACAACAATAACATAATAAATAAATATGGTACAACCAAATAAACATAAATTAATAAATGCTATATGATTTATTTTATAATAATATTGGTAAAATATACCCAGAGGTGAAAATAAACATTTAAATAATGATACATATACATGTCCATTTTTATTAAGGTATAGTGAAATATATCTATTTTTGTAATATACTTTTGTTCATGAAAGCATCATAACTATTATTATCAAATATGATTGTAGCTGCACAAAATTAAAAATCCAAATTGCACGTATAACAGTAAATAAATGGCTTTTAGTGACTGAAATTTCTGAGTCTGTTATTGTGAAACACAAATATTCAGTAAAATATGCTCTGAAAAAAACCTCAATTTGAAAATGTAAAACATAGAAAGGAGTATTTAGAGTTGTTTTACCATGAGATTAATTTAAAATACCTTTGATACCCAAACAAATACTCTGAAGTTTTTGCTCTTAAGAAATACATATGAAAGAATACAGCAATTCTGTCTCTGAGTAATGCAAGCATAAGAGAAAGATGATAAGAATATTAAGTAAGCCTCAAAAATCTGAGGATCATGAAATAAATAAATGCGTGGCAAGAAAATATCAATCAATTTTGATGTAAAGTCAAAACTAATAAGCATTCTAATTTACCAAATCTTAATGATTTTATATATTAGAGAAAAGAAGTCAGAATTTTAAGCAAATACATGAGAAATGGGTGTGCACAATAAGGTTTAACCTCAGAAAATTTTATACATCCCCTGTGTCTGTCCATGTGTCTCTCTCATGTCTTTCCAGTGTGACATCAAAAAAAAAATGAAGAACAAGTTTTTGAGTAATTATATTTAGGTCTTAAAAAAGTTAAAGAAAATAATTAGCTCTCTTTATCTATTTTTTAGAAGTAATTTTCCTTCGTATTTTTTCAATAATTAATGATTACCCTGTGCTTGTTACTGATAATACAGAATGTGTAGAACCACCCAGAATGAGAGCACTATTTAAATAATGTCAGAACAAAAAGTGCTACAGAAGAGTAGGAACTGAAAAACAAGGCCAAAGCCAGTGCAGGACCACACAGCATTTAGGGGTATATCAAAGAGGAATGGAGTTGGTCTTAAGAGGTCTGACTTCCCTTAGCCAAGACAAATAACTAGTACAAACTGTCTTAAAATATTTTTCTTCAAATCTTATAATTTAATGGATACATGGTAAGAATCCAGAAGTTAAATGTAAACTAGCAAATTTACATTCATTTCTGGGACACTTTTACTTCTAGTTCTATAGATTAATTAATTTTAATGCCTTCCTAGATATGGTAGATAACTTTTTCTTATTCAACATTTATCAGGTAATTTACAAAGGACTCCATTACAGAATTCGGTCATTTTTAAAAATTCATAAAGCAACAGATGAAATTGTTTAAAACACAGACACAGTAATATCACAGGATATAAAGTCTGTATTGACACCATGGTCTTTATGTTTAGCTCATAGTTTAAAGAAAGGTTGACTGGCTTGTATGTTTAGTTTTAAATCTTATCTGAAAAAACGTGAAACAACTTCTCCTGTGTCTTTAGACAGAGAGACTGGTGGTAACACAGGGACAACTGTGGTTTTGGCACCTTTATTCATGATCACTTTTTACTTTGTGGAAAGACTTAAAACTCTTTCAAGATTCACATTCCCACTCAGCAGTAGGGAATTTTATTTTTTCATGTTCTGTCTCCCCTTTTCCATATCTCATTTCTCTCATTTTAGAATCACGTTAGGAAAATTTAATCTCCTTGTCTAATCTTCTGTTTTCATTCTGAAGGATCTTTTCAACATTATCTTTCAGATTTTAAAATAGCCATCTATTTTTTTTAAAAAAATAATCTTGTTCTTAATATACAAGTTCTCTGCCTTCATTTTTGAGTTTTGCACCTGGTGAGATGTGATTCATTGAGTTCAGGTTTAAAAAAATAATCTTTAAGTTATAAAGTTTCAATCATATATTTTAAGATAAAGAAACAGTTTTAAAGGTATTGCTATAATATTTTAAGTACAATAATTTTAAATTACAAATATTTAAAATACATTAAATTTCTTTCTCATTTGGCAATCCTAATGAAGGCAAAATGGCTCATTGTCTTTTTACTTATAATTTTATTCTATTAAATATGCCTTTACATTTATTATTCATGTAAAATGATTAATAGAAATTCATCACTGGTTAAGAGACATGAATCAGACAAGAGGTAAGTTAAATAAAAATTCAAGTTTGTCTCCATACACAAAATAACTCTCTAAGCATACTTTTTCCTGGAAAAAATACTTCAAGATGGCAAGTAGCACGAACAAGTGTGCTGAAGGCTGAAACTGATTCTGAAAGCTAATGCCTCTCCCAAAGCACACCATCACAAAGTGAAGATTTCTAAAGTCTGGGAGACTAAGGTTGATAATTTTGATGGAAACATGTACTCTTGTGATACTAACAAATTGTAGAGGAAAAATGATTCTTAAAACCCATGAAATGCAGGAACCCCAGAGTTCTGAAAACTATCTCAGATGTAAGTCACACAGTATACCTGCCTGACCATTAGATTTTGTTCACTTTAGACCTTTTAGAGTGGGAAATAAACATTGATTAAATAAATCACTGAGATGTGGGGTTCTAAACAACATTTATTTTCTCAACTATACAGTCTAAAACATTACTCATAATGGATTAAAGCACAAGTATCTGGGACATATTTTTCAAGGCTCTTTAATTTTATTAGAATATACATTTAATGTGGCACATTCTTTTCCAAATTTCTTATGGAACAATATCAAAGATTTGACATTATGCTTGATGATACTTAGGGAGTCACTTAAAGAACTGCAGAGTCATTCCACTCACGCTAAGACAATATCATATTTACATAAAGAGTGAGTTTTTTGGTTATTTGTGGTATAATGTACAGATTCTATTCAAAACATTAGCAAAAGAAAATACAATCATTGTCAGATGAAGTCCTGACATATAAAAATAAAATAACTTTAAAAAATTTCAACCTGGGCATGGTGGTGAATGCCTGTAATCTTGGTTGGCTGTAGAGACTAAGGCATGAGAATTGCAAGCTCAAAGCCAGTCTCAGAAATTCTGCAAGATTAAGTCTCAAAAAAAAAAAAAAAAAAGAAAGAAAGAAAAAAGAAAGAAAGAGCTGGGGTTTGGCTCAGTAGTTTAGCACCTGTGGGTTCAATTCCTGATTTAAATAATAATACTAATAATAGTTCTAAATGACATCATGATAAACACAATAAACATTTGTAACTGAACTTCTTTTGGGTACTGGGGCTTAAACCCAGGGCCTTGTGAATGTGAGGACAGCACTCTACCAACTGAGTTATATCCCCAACCCTTTAACTGAACATCTTACTAGACTCTAGCTTCCTTCTGTGACCTTTGTGCTTTTGCTATTCCTTCTCTTATTCTATACTTTCTGCCAAAATTTTCTTCAGAAACGAAAAACTCACTCCTTCCACAAATAACCTTCATAAAGGAAAATTTCTGTACATCTTCACCCCTTTGGTAAGGATTGTCAAGTCTTCTGTTATGACTTAAAAACTCTATCCTATTCTTTAATTTGATACTTCTGCCTGTTTTTCTGTCCTTTTGTTTAAAATTGTGATTTATAAGTGTATAGTTACAATAATGGTTTACATTGCTTCCTTGCCTTAGAACAAATAAGCTTTTTGCACACTTATCTATAAACCCCAATACGCATGCTTTGATTTTTCTTTGTGTTCAGCTACATCACCAAGGTGGCTACAGGTCTTAATGCAAGCAGTTTCTGTTTGATCTGGTCCTGGCTTCCTCCCTCCCTTGTATGGTGTCCAATTTTTTTTTGTGCTTGGTGAGACTTTTAGTGAGGTTACATCTCATATACCAGTTTTGATGTAATGAGATGTTTTTTGCAAATGTGGTGGACGTGATAAGTGGATGTGATATTGGGACTTCATGGGGATAAGTGACTGCAGTGTGTACCTGTCCTGCTATGAGGTCTTCTTCATGGTATAGAAACATTGTCTTATCCCTTGTTTACAAAACTTGAAATGATGGAGTATACAAAACCAAGCTTCATGTAGTTCTGATCTCAAAAGTTATGACCACTGCATGTCTACATTGTATAGAGCGTTTGCTTTTTTTCAGGGCTACTTTACTTTAGAGAACTCTAAAAATTTCTTTCATAACATATAAGTAAAAAAAAACAGGGCTGGGGATGTGGCTCCAGAGGTAGTGCACTCGCCTGGAGTGTGTGTGGCCTGGGTTTGATTCTCAGCACCACATACAAACAAAGATGTTGTGTCCACCAAAAACTAAAAAAAAAAAAAAAAAAATTAAAATTAAAATTCTCTCTCTCTCTTTAAAAAATAAATAAATAAATAAATATTTTTAAAAAAGAAAAAGAAAACAATGTTGGGCATGTTCAAATTTTCCAGAAAAATCTGAGAGCAATTATTAATGATTGACAGATAAGTAAACTGAGAATCCCCGAGTAAAGTGATATATCATAGTTTATAAAGTTATTAAGTGTGAAAAGCTAAGATTCAAATGAAATCTAGTTAAGGTTTTATACCTAAAAAATACTATAATATTTACAAAGTCTTACACCAAATACATTATGAGGCAAGGCTATTACTTTATTGGCTTCTCCATTTAATATTTTCATTTTAGAAACATTCTATTAGTAGTAATAATAGTATTTCTGATGATAAATATATAAGAAAATATTCAACACCTTCAACATCCACAATGTTAAATAGAAACCATGTAGAGTTTTTATACCTTTATATCAGATTTTTAGAAAAAGCATTTATAATCTGATAGTTAAAATCATTTTTTAAACTGTGGTAGTATAAACATTGTTGTAGCTGCATTCTTTTAGTATGCTGTGATGCCCTTCAGAATGTGAATTCATGAAGAAAATTTTCTTTTTATACAAAATGGGATAATGCTCATCATTTAAGAGAATGAAATCATGGCATATGCAAGTAAATAGATGGAGCTGAAGAATATTATGCTAAGTCAAGTAATCCAATCCCCCGAAAGCAAATGCTGAATGTTTTCTGTGACATAAAATTTCTGATACGTAATGGAAAGGAGGGAGAAGCATGGGAGGAACAGAAAAAACTATAGATAAGGCAGCGTGGAGGAAGGGCAAGAAAGGGAGCATGGGGATAGGAAAGTGATGGAATGAGATGGATGTCATTATCCTAAGTACATGTATGAAGACATGAATGGTGTGACTCTGTTGTGTACAAGAGATATGAAAAATTGTACTCTATTTGGGTAATATGAATTACAATGCATTCTACTGTCTTTTATAATAAATTAGAATAAAATCTAAAAATTATGTCATAAAAGATTGTGAGCAAATTCAGAGGAAATCAAATATTTAAATACAAAAATAAAAAAGCATGTTTATATATGTTGAAATGTTGTATATATTCCATTGTGGAGTTTGTAATACTCAAGAATAACTGTAACATATTATGAAAAAAAAAACCCAAATACTTTTTAAGCAACTAAAATATATTCATTTATTAAAAAATAATATATTGTCTCATTTAAATCTATTCTTTGAGATACAGAAAGACAGAATACAAAGAGTGATTATGAAAGTAAAACAAAATAGGTAGAAGTGGAAAACTAAATATACAAATGAAGAAAGAATTCTTAATGCACTAGAGAATCCACACTAAAAATAAGAAAAGTAGTGAATGCATGATAAGACAGTGAGGAATGACAGATTATGTATCCTCTGATAAATCTCTGAAAACTTACTTTCTTGGGATAAAGATAACATATGAAACTATTTCTCACAAGTTTAGACACGATTTTGTCATTACTTATTCATGAAAGTTTATTAAACAATATCAATTCTAGATACTTCCTGAAATTTTTCTCCAAGTCGATTAAATCTAATATATATTTTAGAATATGTATGTGTATGTGCACTATAGAACACTATGTATAAATTTATATATGTTTTATCTAAGGTTAACTTTTATATGTATGTGAAATAATTTGATTCTTTTATATTTTTCTAAATTTAATGGTAAATAAAATATTTTTGTAGAAAATATAATGTGAGTGATATGTTTATTTTAAAGTGTCTGAATTTTTTTTACATAACTGGCTTTGTAAAGCCAGTCATTTCTATATTTTAAATAAAAGGTGTGTTTGAGGGGGCTGGGGATACGTCTCAAGCAGTAGTGTGCTCACCTGGCATGTGCACGGCCCTGAGTTCGATCCTCAGCACCATGTACAAATAAAGATGTATCCACCAAAAACTAAAAAAAAATATATAAAAATCTCTCTCTCTCTCTCTCTCTCTCTCTCTCTCTCTCTCTCTCTCTCTAAAAAAAGATGTGTTTGAATAAAAGCATTTTAAGAAAGCCTCCACTCAATGATGAATAAAATTCCCTATTAAAGAGTATTGACCATTTTTATTTTTTTTAGTAAAAAATGTTTCCCTTAAAGAGAAGAAATGGATGTTAGCCCATCACAGTACGCTAAATCACCTTTCATAAAAACTTGTGGCAGGGATGCTAAGAAGATTGTATTTCAAAGCACAGTGGATCTCAAACATCAAATAAAACTCTAGGTTTCATGAAATCAAAAGAAAAGATTTTACCAGCATTTTCTATTTACCACAGAGCCTTCTCTCAAAGAAGTAGGCAGTCCTATGCTAAGTACTTAATAGCATACCCTTGGTGTCAACATTTCCTATTCTTCTATAACAATCACTGGAGGTCCAGATTTCCCCTCACAGTCAGAATTCTATTTTCTTCTATAGGGTATGCTCACAAAGCAAAACAAATAGGATTTCTTGGAAAAGGACTTTTTAACTTATATTTTCCTTACTCTTTTTTCTGGAAACAAACAGAAGGCATCTGTCTTCAAAATTGCTTTCACCATAGTTTACTACAATTTTCTAATCCCAATATTGGACTGCAGGAATCTCTTTTTTGGGAACCAGTGTTGAGGGTCTTCTGCTGCCAAACAGAGGCCTCACAAGCCATGCGGAATGTGGATGATCCATGTCATGTCTTGTGAACTGCATGGCTTACACATTTGCTTTCCAAAAGAGTTAACCTGATGTGATCTAAAAGATCCTGTATTATATAAAATATGATTTTCTTTGAAATTGGCTATCTTTATTCAGCTCAGCTAGTGCGCTGCTCCTAATGGTCTCTGCATTAATATCAGTGAAACACAAAATAGCAGTGGGCCTCAACCAATATTTCTCATCTGTTTCAATACAAACATTCTTCAGGACTACTTCAGGATTTTTTGTATAAAAAGCCCAACCATCTTAAATAGGTTAATATACCAGTGGATTATAACGCCCTATTCTTATAGCTTTATGACTCTAATTAGCTTAAATGGTTATGTGTGTATGTGAGTGGTTGTACCTGTGTCATTTAGGGTTAAGAATGTTACATTTTTGTAATCAGGGTATTTCTGGTTCCACTCAATCTTGGGGAAGTTCAAAGAGATTTTTATGCACACATGCCATCCAGCCACAGAGACCTGTGAACACCTCTTGCTGAGGCACATACATGGAAAGATGCACACTCATTAAAACCCTTTTCACCACAGATATCATTAAAACACCTCACATTTAGAAACAGGTGCATGACCCACAACTCACTGTCATCCCAACAAAAACACAGATGCATAAATCACCTTTATCCCTGCTTTCCCCGAATACACACACCACCACTTCCTTTCTAAAAAAATATATACATACCCACAAATACACCTGCCTGTTATCACCCAGGTACTGAAGGTCATGCAATTATAATGTATACTTTCCAAATGCAGGCTTATACATTCCTATATACTCTACACTTCCTGAAGGCATGCACATGAAATAACCAAACACTGAGTATGCATTCACACAGAAATACAACATACAACACCCCTACACACACACACACACACACACACACACACACACACACACACACAAAATAAACCCTATTTGTTATCAGAAGTCACATAAACAAAACCATAAGTACGCTGGAAAATCTCACAGACTTAATCCTCTCATCAGAAATACAATATACACAACACCTTGCTTCTGTCTCTTCTTGCTTTACACAGAATTTAAAATACACTGCAGAGCAGATAGGCTTAACTGAACTTTCCAACAAAAACCAAAAGACGACAAATTCTTCACAACAGTACCAACAACATTCTCCAGAATAGACAACAGATTAAGTCATAAAACAAACCTTAACAAATTTTAAAAGCTAAAAATCATTTGAAATAACTTTTTTTCTGAACACAATGTAATAAAACTGGAAACTTACAACAGGTGGAACTTCAGAAACATCCTGCATGTCTGCGATTATAACAAAAAGCTCTCAAATAGCAGGGTCAATGACAAACAGAATGGAAATTTATAAAGATTCTTGAGAAAAATGATAGAAACACAAAATAAAATCCCTATATCATAGAGCAGAGGCAATTTTAAGATTAGATCAGTACATACCTATATCAAAAAAGAAAACAGCCAAGAATTCCTCTTCAAGGAGGTAGAAAATCAAGAACATGCCTGACCCAAAGCTAGTAGAATAAAAAATACTAAACATCAGAGAAGAGGTAAATAAAATAAAGATTAAATATTATTTTAAAAATATCAACAACAGAAAGAATTTACTTACTTACTTACTTACTTACTTACTTACTTATCCCTAGGATTGAACTCAGAAGCAACCACTCACTGAGAGATGTCTCCACACCTAGTTTGTTTTTTATTGAGAGACAGGGTCCCATAGAGTGGCTCACTGCCTTACTTTTGCTGAGGCTGTCTTTGAACTTGCCTTCCTCTTGCCCCTCCTTGAGGATCTAAACTGTTCATGTCAATGGTTAAGAGTACAGCTTTGCCATTGAACTCACTTAAGCAGTGGGAAGATCATGATGCTGTATAATATGAGCATTCCCAGACGTGATACGTACGGACATCTTCGCATTGGGTTTGTCCACAGAAAGCATGAGACTCACCTTTCAGGACTCTGCCTGGTGCATGTTTTGACTTCTTCGCTTTTTTGGTGGAGATTTTCTGTTGGAGACTAAACTCAGAACATCATGCATGCTCGGCAAGTGCTTCCCCATGGAGCTGTGCCACCAGCCCACCTTGGCCTTTCTTGGTGATCAGAGAAAGTGTCTGTTGGACTCTATTTTTAATGACTTACTGGGAAACTTCATGTCCTCTGATTCTACCTCTTCTTCAGGTCCAGTTGAAGGCAAAGGTGCTGTGGCGAGCCATCCCCCTTTTCATCTTCTTAGTCTGCTGTCAGGTCAATCCGGTCTCCTGTGCTTTTGTTGGGGAAAGGGGGAGAGGGGGGAACCATGTGCCACTCCTTTGGTTTCTACTTGTTTCCAGATTCTTTGTTTGGTATTATGGCCTCAGATTCTGTGGACCCTTTCTACTGGATGTGAGGGATTCTGGCCTCCAACAGCGGGAGGCTTCGACTCACTGTGCCTCTTTTCTGCTGGACCAGCACCATTTAGTTAAACTACAGCCTTTCTGTGGAGCTCAGAGAATGGGCAGCTCTGTGGCCTGGAAAGTCTGCATGTGCCACGTCAAATAGCCTGATCAACGGTGCATTCAGCCTGGGAAACACCATCTTCTTAAGAGTTGGGTTTGAATGCAATACAAAACCTGGAAGAGCAAGATAAGTCTCTGCTTGAGAATTTCTGAAAACTTAAAAAAACTAGAGTGTTTGAAATCCCTGAAATGAGATGGTGAGTCCACATAGAATACTCTCTAGAACTCTCTATTGGTTTCTCAGCTGCATCTTTTTCATATCTACAGGTGAAACATATGGATCAAAACCATGAGTGACAGTGGAGGGTCAAATCTAACCAGTCACCTGTGTGTCTAGAAATGATTTTTTTGTGTATGTTGATGGTGCATTTGATGAACACGGTTTAAAAATGGGGTTCCAAACAGGTTCCAGTCACTCAGAATCAGAGCTCATCTGAACATGATGGAAAGGGAAGGTTGATTCCCAACTAGATTCAAATGTGCCAGCCCCATCTGCAGACTCAGGAAATGATTGGAATGTTCTCCAGTTTTATGAACTGATGAAGGACAGGCCTCTCTGTCCAGCCAGAATGGATCTGTCCATGGGGATGGGAATGCAGTAGGCTCTTGATGGGTACGTGACTTTCCAAACAGAATGACATGGGGTCTGGTGGGCTCGACAGAGAAACTGAGTTGTGTTCTTATCTTCGGGTTTGGGGGGTTATGCTATAATTGCTGCCAGCAACCTGAAGCCCATCCAATGTGGAAAAGGGGTCACATTCAATTCTGTACGTTCATTTTATTAAATAATGTCTTGCTTTCTTGAGCTCACAGAGGCTTTGTGGCTGCCCGTTTCCTTAGGCACACTCATGGAGCTCGGTATCTCTGCAATGGTCAACTTGGGCCTCATCATGCAGCTCTTGGCTTGCACCAAGATGATTGAAGTGGGTGACACCCCAAAAGACCAAGCCCTCTTCAACGTGAGCCCAGAACTTTAAGAAAGATCATGGGTAAATTTCTGGTGTCCAGTTGAGAATTTGAATTGGCTCTAAAATTGGGGGCATTAAAACAGCCCAGTTTGGCCTGTGTGCTTTGCCTGCCGACCCTGTAGGTGCTCCATGGCCTGTTAGTGAGAGAGCACTTCTGGGTGGTGCTGGGTATGGGGGAAGGCCAGGCAGGGCAGGGGAGGGCCGGAATGCCCCAGAGGATGGACTTGAAGGATCAGTGCATGGAGGTCACCCCTTCACCAGCCATGATTTCCATACCTCACGAAGGAGGTGACATCTACTTCAGAGCTGTCATAAGAATTCTATCAAAGCCAGATCCTGTGGAGTATGCCTCTAATTACAGCAGCTTTGGAGGCTGAAGCAGAAGGATCACTATTTGGAGGTCAACCTCAGCAACTTAGTGAGGCCCTAAGCACCTCAGTGAGACACTGTTTCTAAATAAAATAAAAAATGGCTGGGGATGAGACTCAGAAGTGAAGCACGTCTGCTCAGTCCTCAGTATAAAAAAAAAAGAGGATTAAATTAAATAATCACTCTCACAGTGCCTAACACATGGTAGTTATTTAGCAAGTGCTATTTTTCTTCTGTATTTAAAAGGATTTAATGAGCAAAAAGGTGATCCTCTCAGTCCAGCTCTGCTGTTGATTAGATTTTTTGATGTGGAAGAAATTTAGAAAATAGTTCTGGAGTCTCAGTTTCTACATGCTGTTAAACTAGGTTAAGAGTATTGGCTGTATCAAATGATAGGCAGCCCCAATAATGGGGTCCAGCCTCAGAGTCAGCCAAGCCTAGCCTCTGTTAACTGGAATGTGCTATTTAGAAAACAATATTTACAATTTTCTACTCTGCCATCTTCCATACAGCATGTCTTTGAGATCTTAAGTTAGTAGGTTAAATAATTCAGTGAGAAATCCATCTAACTTAAATTGTGAGTTTCAGACACAAATCAAGATTGTAGAATATTTTTATGTATTAATGCATTAATCATTAATGAATTAAGTAATGCATTATTAAATATTAAGTAATGCATTTATTATTCAATGCCTTAAATTAATACATTATCCTTCTAAAGCACTAATAAGTGGTTTTCTTTTTTAAATTTTTATTTTTGACATTTTATAATATACTTGGCTTAGTGCAGTGGTGCGCACCTCTAATTCCAGCAGTTCGGGAGGTTGATCTTGGAGCATTGTGAGTCAAAGCCAACCTCAGCAACAGCGATGCCCTAAGCAGCTCAGTGAGACTCTGTCTCTAAATAAAACCAAAATAGGGCTGGGGATGAGGTTCTGTGGTTGAGTGACCCTGAGTACAATCCCTAGTACCAAAATCAAAACAAACAAACAAAAAATTTGCATTATTTTTCTAAAGCCCAAATTGGGTGTTTTTTCTCTTTCTCTCTTTGTTTTTAATATTTTTTATGCAGACCTGAAAATGGAACTCAGTGCCTCTACCACTGAGCTACAGCCTCAGAAGTTTTCTCCTTACCGTTGACAATTTTTTAAAAATGTTTTTCCATATTAAGAATTCAAGATCATTTTTTTAAAAAAAGAATTTAGGATGACTGGTCTGAAGTTTAGTAAAGCACTTGCCTATGGGCAGTGTCAGTATTTATCATCTATATTCCTGCCACACTCTGCTCAAGATTTTCTTAGGACCCTAGTGTTTGGCATGATTTTCACCATCGGCCAGTCCATTATGGATGTGATGATAGGCATGGACAGGGACCCCCTCAAAGATGGGTTCTGGGATCTGCCTTCTGATCACCAATCAGGTGAACCCCCACTCTCACCCCGCTTACTGAGTGACCCTGTTGTCCCTCTTCCTCCTCAGCAGTACTCAGCCAGACCTGGGGCCATGCCAGGCTCAGGGCTAGGCTCAAGGCTAAACACTGGCCTTAGCAGGGTAAGGCCCCGGGTTGGAGGCTGGTCACCGCCCAAAAAAGAAATCAATCAAATAAAGACACTGCGCCCATCTACAACGAGAAATACTGAAATCAATAAAGGCATGCTGTCCACCTGCAAACCCAAAAACAATTAAGAAACAAAAAGAAAATATATTGGGCCTGGGGCTAAGTGGCAGAGGTTCACATGGCATGTACAAGGCCTTGGGCTTGATCCTCAGCACCCCATAAAAATAAAAAAAGATGTTGTGTCCACCTCCAACTAAAAAATAGATTTAAAAAAAAAATAGAGAATTGAAAGACCCTGGCTTTGGCTTCTGAATTTTCATGAGGCAGATTGAGGAAGGGTCTCTTACTTGGCCCTCATAGCAGAGAGCCCTGTCATTGAAGATGGAAGGAACCAGGGCACTGGGGCCAGTAACACAGAGTTCACTTCTATTAATTAATTTATTTTAATTCCACAGTTCTTTGTGGCAGGCTTGATCGTCTTCCTTTTGCATGAGCTTCATTATAAAGGGCACGGCCTGGGCTCTGGCTTTTCCCTCTCCATCTCAAGCAACATTTGTGAAACCATCCTGAGGAAGGCCTTCAACCCCACCACCATCAACACCGACCAAGGTAAGGGCCCTGCCTCCCGTTGGGCACATCTGCTGGAAGTTTTCATGTATGCAGAGTATTCCTCTGGGGGAAAATAACTGTTTCAGAATCATTTCTTCTGAATTTTCAGTGTGCAAATGTTTAAAATTATAGCTGAGTGCAGAAGCTCAAGCCTATCATCCCAGCAGCTCAGGAGGCCGAGGCAGGAGGATCACAAGCTGGAGGCCAGCCTCAGCAACTTAGTGAGGCCCTGTCTCTAAATAAAATATAAAAGTAGCTGGGGACAGGGCTCAGGGGTTAAGTGGTCCTGGGTTAAATCCCTAGTACCAAATAATAATAATAATAATAATTATAATAATAATAATTATTATTATTATTATAACAATAACAACAACAACACTTACAATCAAAATGATATCTAAACTTTCATGTCTTATAAGAATATTTCAAGGACAGTTAGCATGCCACAGAGTAATCCTGCCTCAAATTTCTTAGCAGGAACCTGCACTGAAAAGATAAAGAAGTGTTGATTTTAGTCTATTGTCTTCTGGTGGACATTTCAGTTCTTTCTCAGTCACAGTTAGCATCGAAGTGAATATCCTTGGGCAATCATCTGCACATATTTTAGCAGTTGTTCTTAGCGAATAAGATTCTAAACATAAAATTTCTACACCAAACCACTTGTTCAGGCAAGGAGCAGTTAGTTCAATGATTACAAGTTCAAGGACAGCCTTAGCAAATAAGTGAGACCCTGTCTCAAAACAGTCATGAGTAGAATGACTGTTCCTGGGTTCAACCCACAGTATTGCCATTTTGGGGAGGAAGGCACTGGGGATTGAACTCATGGACAGTTAACCCCTGAGCCCCGTCCCCAACCCTCTTTTGTATTTTATTCAGAGACAGGGTCTCGCTGAGTTGCTTAGAGCCCCAATTTGGCTGACATTAGCCTCCAATTTGCAATCCTCCTGCCTTAGCCTCCAGAGCCACTGGGATTGCAGGCATGCACCATGACACCTGGCTTACACATCTTAATAAAATAAAAATTGAAAAACATGTGAAACTTCTTAGAAGAGGGAAATTGACTT
Source organism: Callospermophilus lateralis (assembly GCF_048772815.1). Taxonomy (NCBI): domain Eukaryota; kingdom Metazoa; phylum Chordata; class Mammalia; order Rodentia; family Sciuridae; genus Callospermophilus; species Callospermophilus lateralis. Next base: position 110,849 of record NW_027513509.1, on the reverse strand, counting down.
TTTTTTCTTTTCTTTTTCTTTTGGCCTCTGATCCCTGAATCTGATTTTTGCTAGGAAGTCTCTCATGGAAAATATTTGTGTGCATTTTTTGTGTTTTTTTGGAATTGACTGTGGAGCTGGTTCTTGGCTTTCAGTGCCATGACATCAAATTGAGGAAACTGCAGATGCGTCCCTGTAGGGTGCCTGAGAGATCCCATGGGAAAGACTGAACCCCAGGTAGGAGTGTCGGTGACACTTACAGAAGAATAGGCAAAGGTGACACGAGACTCTTCCTAGAATTTCAGAAAATCTAAGGTGAATTGAGGATCTGGGGGCAAAGCAGCTGGGCCCCAGCTGTGGATGTGGCGGTGAAATCTGGGTAGGAGTTTAGGAGTCTGCCAAGACCTCCTGGCTTTGGCGGGGGGCTGCCTTCAAAAAGAGTGGGAGCAGTGGTGACCACAGGGGACCAGTCAGTGAAGGCTTGGGCCATGGCAGCCAGCCAGAGGATCACTTTGCTCTGGAGCAGGATGGTGAGTGAGGGGACAGTTTTGAAGGAATGATTTGCTGTCCCTTGGAGACAGGCTGAGAAAATGTCTGGCAAGGTGGCAAAGCCATTCAGCCTGAGTCAGCCAGTGTGAAATCACACTGAGGGCCTTAGGACTTAGGGAGAGATGAAGGCCACAGACAACTGAGACATGGAGGTGGCTGCCTTGGCCACCTCTGGTACCTCGTTGGGGCAGAGATCTTACCTGGGGGGCTTTGAGTGGTGCTGTAAGGAGCCAAAATGGTGGAGCCACGGGGACAGCCCCAGGACGGGCAAGAGGATGGTGGAGAAGGCTCAGGTAGCTTTCAGCTGAAAGGCTTTCCTGTTAGCAGGAGTGCCACCACGGCTCAGCTTGTGACCTGTAAAGTGGGGTGTGGAAGGGCCCCTAGAGTGGAGAGTGCAGTTGGTCCTTCTTCCCTGAGGTTTGGGACAGTCCAGGCTGGGAGGGAGGTGGACAGTACAGATGTCACATGGCTCTTGCCCCCATAACACTAGTGCATGAAACAACCCATTTCCTAGAGATCAGAGGGTAGTGATTTTCAAGAAATGACCATGTTAAACATTCAGAAAGCTTCTAAGGCCCACACCCTGCCATTGATGTCACCCACCTTTCATTTCAGACATTTGTCAGTAAGGTGCTGTTAAGCACTAGGTGCTTCTGTGGGTGCTAATAATACAAAGGGATAGAACGTAAGGTGTGTGAGCGTCAGTGTCATCCCAGGGCCCCGGGGTCAGAATAGAGCAGAGAAGGAAGATGGGGTGACTGGGGAAGAGTGATACAGGTCCATCTAGAGAACCTGGCGGGTGCAAAGGCCCTGGGGCAGAGATGAGTTGGTCTGTTTGAGGGTCCACTTATGGCTCAGCGGAGCAAGTGCAGGGATTCAGAGAGGTCATTGGTGGCAAGAGGATCCAGGACAAGTCCCTACTCTCTCCTACTGAGATTGCTGAACTTCCTCCTTTACAAAATGCTCAAGGTTTCATGTCTCCAGATTCTTTACCATAGAAACATCAGCGGTTGTCCTACACAGCCACAGGTGGCAGGGAGAGGGGCTGTAAGAAGACCACCACGGGTATGCCAGGGGGCCAGGGAAAGTTAGTACAGCGTTTCTGTCACAGATATCCTGTCCATGTGGTCTACAGGACTAATGGCCCATCTGAGTGGCCATCCAGAAGGTGACACGAGTCCTGCTGTTCCAACTCTGGGGTAACAGGAAAATGCAGTCCCAGGGAGAGACTGGGACATCTGAGTCCCCAGCTATTAGCCACTCTGCCCACAGATGCCACGTTTAGTAAAGCACCGACCTGGGCTGCAGGGGCCATGGTGACAGTGTTTCCCACTGTGTTCTTGTTCTAAAGTCAGTCTCATGCCATTTCTGAAGTGCTCAGACCTTCGTGCCCTGTGCTGCAGTGTCCCTGGGTGGTCTGTTGCCTTTTCCTCAGGCCAGGCCCCTTTCTGCCTGTTGCTGAGGCTAAGGTAGGAGGATATCAACTTGGAGGCCAGCCTCAGCAACAGCAAGGCCTCAGCAACTCAGTGAGATGCTGTCAGTAAATGAAATACAAATAGGCTGGGAGTGGGGCTCAGTGGCTGAGGGCCCCTGGGTTCCATCCTTGGTGCCAAAAAAATCCAGATCATCACCCTGTGACTGTTGGTGCATGAGTCTCCTGGCTGAGTCTCCTGGCTTATTCTGTTCTCCTGCCTCTGCTTTGGCCAGGAGGAGGCCCAAGACCCAGCGGAGTCCAGCCCTTTGTTCTTCCCTTCATGTTTGTATCCTACTCTGCCAACAGGCATGGAATTGGAGGTCGCCATCTTGCACTGTTCCATCCCTGGGCCATGAACACAGACAAAGTCCCAGCCCTTAGAGAGGTTTTCTCCCACCAGAATCACCTCTACCTCAGGAATCTCATTGCCTCCATCTTTGTCATTGCTGTAATCATCCATTTCCAGGTATGTCCAGCAGGAGCACAAAAAGTCTGCATTTTTTTTTTTATTTTTTGGTACCAGGAATGGAACCCAGGGACATTGAACTCCTGAGCCCCATCCCCAGCCTTTTTTTAAATTTTATTTAGAGACAGACTCTCACTGAGTTTCTGAGGCTGGCCTCCAATTTGCAGTCCTCCTGCCTCAACCTCCAGAGCTGTTGGTGATGACAGGCCTGTGCCACTGTCTCTGGCTTCAGTATAATTGTTTGTTTGTTTTTTGTTCTGTTTACATATGAATGGCTGTAGAGTGGATTCTGTTATATTTTGAAACCAGTTTTTCTGGTTTCTTTCTGTGTGTGCCTCAAGCTAAGTGGGACTGAGGGAAAAGGCAGATGCTCTCCAGCAATGTCAGAAAGTTAGTATTCAATATTTTAAATAAAAGAAAAGGCAGGAATATTTAAAATAGTTTTGATTATTAGATGCATATAAAAATTAATATGTAGTGTCCAGGCCTGATGTGGTGGTACATACCTGTAATCTGAAAAATCATAGAGGCTGAGGCCTTGAAGGATCACATCTTTAAGACCACCCTTGGTTACTAAGAGAGACCAGTTCTCAAAATAAAATATTGAAGAATTGTGAATATATATGAATGATAAAGCACCCCTGGTTTCAATCCCCAGTACCATATAAAACAGTAGTTTCCATACTTTAGACCCAAATCAGCATCCTCCACTCTATCTGCAACTATTTAAAGTTCTAAAAGGCAATAAATTTAGCCATACATACTACTAGTTGACTGATATTGACCATAATCTTGAAATATATACATAGAAACTTGAAATATGTACTTGAAATATATACATAATCTTGAAATATATACATATACACAATGTATTAGGTGTTCCCATTATTTTTTCCAATAGCAATGAGAGAGGGAGAAAAACCAATTTAGCTTATGGGGCCACTTCTCTCTTTTCAGGACTAATGAATCAAATATTAAAAGGCTTTAGTGTTTAATTGATTATCATTTATGAAATCAGAATGATATGCATTCTGTGATTTCTTGCTTAATCTACATGGGAAACTTTATTTTTTCTGACTATCAGCATCTGTACACACCACAACACCCCACTCTATTTTTCAATAGTTACAAGTACCTGTGTTCATGCTTCATCAGTTAGTTATTCCCTTTTAAAAATAATTATGTGTTGCATTCTTTGTTTACAGAAAATTTATGAAGGTTAAAAACCAGTAATAATTTTCACAAATTTGACTTTAAAATAGATTTCATCACAAAACACACACAAGAAGTAAGAATGCTTTCTTTCTCTAATTTATTAGCCTTTCTAACATCCAATATCAGGACATGAATGCTGCTCATGGAGGGATGTTCTTACCATCAAGAACAATCAATACTACTTTCTTCTATCCCATCAAATATTACAAAAAGTGCACATTTTACTGTGTTTCATATGCAGAACTTGACTTTCCATTATTTGTTTAGTGGGTTTTTGCTTTCTTTTTTATCACTTTGTTTTTCCTGTATTTTCCAATACTCATTTTTTTGTGTGAGAGGTATGAAAAATAGATCACTAGAATTTTCTAACTTTTGCTGTATTCAATCATTTGATTACTTACTAGCTAATATTTCTATTAAAGCATCATTTTAAAGGTAGGACTGAGGTAAGCTAACAAAACTATTTTCAAGGTCTAATGCAGAATCAGCATAACTTTCTTGAGCTCTGTAGTTAGAACCACAATTTCTGTCCACAAACTGTGCTATTTTTGTTTTATTTTTTTTCTATATTGAGTAACTCTCTTTGAAATGAGGCACAGAAAATTGCTTTTTTAGAATTTTATCATTAATGAAAAATCTATTATTATTTATCATTAATTGACAGTCTGCTTACGATTTTTTCTTTAAATCTTGTGGTTATTCTATATGTATCATCTATAATCTATCATTAATGATAAATACTTATGTTCTATTCTTGCTTTATTGAAGCTGACCATAGTTTTTTTTCTTTTAAGGATATTCTATTTGGTTAAAGCATAACTTCTTGAGAAATTCTGTAGATATGTTTAGCATGTTTAAATATTATTTTCTTGAATATAGCATTCAATCAAAATGGAATATTTCCAGACCAGATTTTCTTTCCAGTATATACATGAAAGAAACTGGATAAAATATGGAAAATAATATCCATGTGTTTCAGACACTAAAAACAGGCATAGCAGGTGAGTGAAACCATAAGCAATAAGTGTAGACTGGTTAGGTGAACTATAACTTTATTTTTAAAATTGTTCTTAATAAGTGTAGTTTGATAATCTGCTGTTAAAAATTATTGGTAAAGGGGAAGTAAGAATAGTTAAATTATACCAGTGTAAGAAAAACTTGAGGTCTGGCAGCTGAGAGTAGACTGTGGAGAAAAATTCATGTTATAATAGGGAAGAACATCCCACATTCTCTTCACCCTGTCACCTACTTAATCTCACCAAAAACCACCAAGACACTCAGAATAAAATGTTTCAAGTTCAGTAGTCACACTATCTCCAAATACAAAAAGCAGTTACAATTCAACTGAACACAGAAGCTTGTGTGCAAGTTACGAGGATCTGAGACATTTTATAAAACGTTAGGTTAAAGATGATTCTGTTTTTTTTTTCTTTTTTTTTTTTGTATGTGTGTGTTTTATTTTGTTCTGAGGGTGTGGCTATTCCTTGGTTACCTTAACTCAACAAAGAAACTGTTATATTTTGATGAAATATCAGTGGCTGACCCACATTAAAAAAAGAGAAATATTTTCAAAATTTTAAAAAAGCCTAATTACAATATATATATATATATATATATATATATATATATATATATATATATATATATATATATATATATATATACTGCTTTCTTCCTCCACATTATGCATTTTAATGTTTTTTTTTTAAGTTTTTATTTTATTTTCTATTTTTAGTTCTGAAAATTAGACAGTAAAAAAGCTTCTGGGAGAATTTACAACCAATTGCATGAGGGTCTGGGAAGCTCAGAGCCTGGAACAGGGCTGGGAGGAGCAGACAGAAAGGAGTCTTCCTCTTAGTCACTGGAGGCCAACTATAAATAAAAAGAGACAAAAATCAATTATTGTTTGTAAGCCAGGAAATGACACAGATTATCAAGTTAGTATGAGTTATGAAAATTTCATATAATCAAGAAAATGGAAAAATCATGAACAGGATTAGAAAAAATAGGTGTAAATTTTATTTTTAGAAGTTTATTTGTGAAACACAAAAAATAAAGATGAATTTTATCTTATGACTTTAAATGGAAGGTAGAGAGTTATGCAAGTCATAAAGTACTTCACAAACCTTTCTTCAGTTACAAAAGCATAATAAATGTATAGCCTCTACTTATTTTACTCTTTATCATCCTTTGCATTTCGCTTAGGGCCACACTTGTAGAGTGTGACCAATAACTAAGCAAATAACTAATCAAGAAGATAATCACGAAGTTACACTTTTCTCAGAAAACCCCAATAAATTTCAGAGCAAAGAATTGATACAACACCTATTCATTCCCTTCTTTGGGAAAAGGTCCCTTTATAAATCATATAGAAGGAGAAATTGGCCATCTTTTAACAAAATGTTACTGGAAATAAATATGAGTTAGCTTCATTTAGAAGTAAATGGAAATAAAATAGCATCATTTTACAGTATCTTTCAGGGTTAGCCTTGAAAAATGAAAAGTGGAAAAAGCTCTTTCTAAAGAGAAGAATACTTGGCAGCACACTTCACCCTTAATTACACTGTAAAAAATGTTACCTCAGCTAAGAAGGTACATAAACTTATAGGAAGAAATTAAGACTTTTCAAGAGTCTAGAAGGAACTTTTGAAGACTATAAAATTTTGGGGGTACAGTAATCGGGATGGATCTCTGAAAGAGATAATGCAGTGTAAATATCATGAGATTTCATGCTATCAAATACCAAAGCAAATATATCATGGACATTGTACAAGACAACCAAGTTGACAACTTGACTTCGCTAGTTGTATTTATCCAGCCTCTGATGATGCACAGGATGAATGAGGACTGAGTACCATAGTGGTTTCCAGTCACTGCATTTTATCTATCAAATACTTCTTACAAATATCCAGCCAGTTAGGAAGAGAGGTCTATTCCTAGGTTCTTGTGACAGCATCATTCTTTTCATCATTCTCTCATCATAAATTAAAAAGTGGACCTCTTTTAATGAAGAAATAATTTTAACAAGAAGAACCCAAACTTTTTTTTTTTTTTTTTTTTTTTTACATTTTGCTTTTAGGGACAATAAATCCTAAGCACGCACCATTAATAAAGTGCCAAGGGATCATGCATAAAAGTGAATGAGACCACAGTTAACAAAAACAAAGATATTATATGGGTCTATGACCATGTTATTCACTGTATTTTCACCTACAAAAAAGAAATAAATAAAAAGGTACTGGCCTGGTAGAATTCTGGAACAGGTGATGATGTTGCTTATACTTCTTAAATTACATAACATTATATCAGTTTGTGTTACCAAGAGATAGACTACATAGATCCAGGAGCTAGACTGTCACAGTTGAAGATTCTTCATTCTCTATCACTCCCATTAACCCACTTGGGAATTACATTATCTTACACCATGCTTCCGCATCCTCTAGTTTTAGAAATCCTAATTATTTAAGAGGACACTATTCCACCGGGATGTCTAACAAGATTCGAACTAAAATTTAAACTGTACCTGAGGAATGAAAATTCCATGTACTAAAAAAAAAAAAAAAAACAGAAAGCAAGAGGGGAAAGTACAATCCTAGCTAGGTCAATTCACTCTCCTTATCAGAAGGACATTGATTCCATGTTGCAATGGAGATAAGAACTCAGATGATTCAATTTGAAAACAGATGATCCAATTCTCTTCTTTTTAGTACTCACTTTCCATACAGGAATTGTAAAAAGACCAGTGAAGTAGTTGTGTCTTGAGAAAATCATGGTGAGGAGGCTCAATTGATTTGGGCATATGTATGAGTTTCACTCAATCAGCTAAGTTGTAGAGACCAAAAAAAGTGCATTTAGGGGATCTAAAATGAAGAGCAGAAAAAACACAAGATGACATTAATTTGACATTCAGTCTACACAGCTGTCAAAACTGTAATTAATTGCCCTGTTTTCCTTTTTATAAGTTTTTTTTCTTTCAGGAACAGACTCTCACCAGTATCATAAACTAAGTACAGAACGTTGACTGAAAAGCGAATTTTTGTGGTGTCACTATAGGGAACTGTGCTTTATGGCACCATAAGGACAGAAAGATTCATTTCCCAGACAATTGCTGAAAGTGGTCTTTTCAAAATATTTTCATCAATAGAAGAGAGTTTTTCTGGCTATGACCATTCAAGGCTTCCAACACTCAAGACTGTTTGAGACTCATGTAAATCACACTCTATGTCTCAAGTAGGACCCAATATGAGAGTGCAAGACAACTCCAAAATTTTACTTGGAGTAAGCAGAAGCCTCCTTTGAGATAAGACTGCAAACCCAGATTCTGTGCACCTAAACAAGCTCCCTTCCCTTTATTTCCATTGTGCTGATCTGAAGCACCCTACCTTAGAGACTTCCAAGATGCCTAGTCATGGTCTTAATCTCCCTCTTTGGGAGCCCTAATTAGAACTCAAATGCATCCTTCATCTGATTCCATACTTTCTGTTTTCCAGAAGTTCTTTGAAGTCTTTTGTCACTGGAGATCACCTCCTTTTTTCATTGTGAATGTTTATCTCATTTTATGCTTCTATTTTACTGTTACTTTAATTTATTGTGGGTAAAATAGAATTGTATATTTGAAGATCCAGGTCTCTAAGTAAAATAGTTAGCTTAGTTTATGGGTTTATAATACACAGTCAAAAATGTTCAATACATTTTAATATGAATTTAGATCCATGATTAAAATTGGAGGAAATAAAATAGGCTTTATAAGGATGTAATTCTGCACTACAAAATTATCATTTTGTTTCACAAAGGATGAGAATTTTGGAAGATAACATGACACCAAAAAAAAAAGAATCACTATTTTTTATATATAGTTGTGCTTGAAAGAGAATAAAAAGTCACTATAAATTGATAATATAATATAAAAAAAGCTTTATAACCATGTTCTTTTTTTTTTGACAAAAAATATTTGAAGCAAAAATACCAAATCCATTAATCTCCTCCAAATACAATACAGTGAATAGCATTTCTACAGAAAATATATAATTATAATGATATTGTGTAAATTTTTCAGACATAGATATAGAAGCTAAAAACACTAATATTCTTTCTCAAGGAACATTTAATTTGAAGCATATATTAGTGATGGATATTAGAAGAAAAATTTTTAGTACTTTTAAGAGAGTTGTTTGAAATGAAACACTAGATCAACACATGATCCTTCAAACAAATTCTGATAATTGATAATATAATATAAAAAAAGCTTTATAACCATGTTCTGTTTTTTTTGACAAAACATATTTGAATCAAAAATATCAAATCCATTAATCCATTAATCTCCTCCAAATACAATACAGTAAATAGCATTTCTACAGAAAACATACAATTAAAACTTCTTAGTACTTTTAAGAGAGTTGTTTGAAATGAAACACTAGATCAACACATGATCCTTCAAACAAATTATGATAATGCATGCACAGCAATAAATTTGAAATAAAGAAGGTATAGACATGTATTAGCTACAGGACTTTGAAACCTCATGCCTTGGACCCAAAAGGCAATTATTTTGCTTTGTCATTACAGCACTTTTCATAACTGTGTGGGGAGTTTTAGGCCCATGTTTTTGTTTTGTGATCTCACATGCTTCATTTATTCAGATGTATTAATGTAATATATGCTTATATGAGTAGTTTGAAATTATATGCCTCTTTCTAATTATAGAATTGTCTAGAAATTCTTGTTCTTCACAGTTTCTAAATTAGAGAGCAATTACCATGAAAGCTAGAAAATGCACAGTGGCTTAAAGAACTCTTCATCCATGTTAAATAATTCAGTGAGAAATCCATCTAACTTAAATTGTGAGTTTCAGACACAAATCAAGATTGTAGAATATATTTATGTATTAATGCATTAGTCATTAATGAATTAAGTAATGCATTATTAAATATTAAGTAATGCATTTATTATTCAATGCCTTAAATTAATACATTATCCTTCTAAAGCACTAATAAGTGGTTTTCTTTTTTTAATTTTTATTTTTGACATTTTATAATATACTTGGCTTAGTGCAGTGGTGCGCACCTCTAATTCCAGCAGTTCGGGAGGTTGATCCTGGAGGATTTTGAGTCAAAGCCAACCTCAGCAACAGCGAGGCCCTAAGCAGCTCAATGAGACTCTGTCTCTAAATAAAACCAAAATAGGGCTGGGGATGAGGTTCTGTGGTTGAGTGACCCTGAGTACAATCCCCAGTACAAAAATCAAAACAAACAAACAAAAATTTTGCATTATTTTTCTAAAGCCCAAATTGGGTGTTTTTTTTTTCTCTTTCTCTCTTTGTTTTTAATATTTTTTTTTGCAGACCTGCAAATGGAACTCTGTGCCTCTACCACTGAGCTACAGCCCCAGAAGTTTTCTCCTTACCCTTGACAATTTTTTAAAAATGTTTTTTTATATTAAGAATTCAAGATCATTTTTTTTTTGAAAAAAGATTAAAGATGACTGGTCTGAAGTTTAGTATAGCACATGCCTACCGTCCGAAAGGCCCTAGGTTCAATCACAAAAGCCACAAAAAAGATGAAAGGTGCTTTCACTAGAAAGCCTCTGAGTTCTCATGCGCTTTGACGTGTGACAGTTGGACACTCCTCAACAAGGTTTCCGTGGGCAGTGTCAGTATTTGTCATCTGAATTACTTCCAGTCTCTGCTCAAGATTTTCTTAGGACCCTAGTGTTTGGCATGATTGTCACCATCGGCCAGTCCATTAAGAATGTGATGACAGGCATGGACAGGGACCCCCTCAAAGATGGGTTCTGGGATCTGCCTTCTGATCACCACTCAGTTGAACCCCCACTCTCACCCCGCTTTCTGAGTGACCCTGTTGTCCCTCTTCCTCCTCAGCAGTACTCAGCCAGAGCTGGGGCCAGGCCAGGCTCAGGGCTGGGCTCAAGGCTAAACACTGGCCTGAGCAGGGTAAGGCCCCGGGTTGGAGGCTGGTCACCGCCCAAAAAGAAATCAATCAAATAAAGACACTGCGCCCATCTACAACGAGAAATACTGAAATCAATAAAGGCATGCTGTCCACCTGCAAACCCCAAAACAATTAAGAAACAAAAAAAAATTTTTGGGCCTGAGGCTCAGTGGCAGAGGTTCACCTGGCATGTACAAGGCCTTGGGCTCGATCCTCAGCACCCCATAAAAATAAAAAAAAAAGACATTGTGTCCACCTCCAACTAAAAAATAGATTTAAAAAAAAATAGAGAATTGAAAGACCCTGGCTTTTGCTTCTGAATTTTCATGAGGCAGATTGAGGAAGGGTCTCTTATTTGGCCCTCATAGCAGAGAGCCCTGTCATTGAAGATGGAAGGAACCAGGGCACTGGGGCCAGTAACACAGAGTTCACTTCTATTAATTAATTTATTTTAATTCTGCAGTTCTTTGTGGCAGGCTTGATCGTCTTCCTTTTGCATGAGCTTCATTATAAAGGGCATGGCCTGGGCTCTGGCTTTTCCCTCTCCATCTCAAGCAACATCCTGGGGAAGGCCTTCAACCCCACCACCATCAACACCGACCAAGGTAAGGGCCCTGCCTCCGGTTGGGCACATCTGCTGGAAGTTTTCATGTATGCAGAGTATTCCTCTGGGGGAAAATAACTGTTTCAGAATCATTTCTTCTGAATTTTCAGTGTGCAAATGTTTAAAATTATAGCTGAGTGCAGAAGCTCAAGCCTGCCATCCCAGCAACTCAGGAGGCCGAGGCAGGAGGATCACAAGCTGGAGGCCAGCCTCAGCAACTTAGTGAGGCCCTGTCTCTAAATAAAATATAAAAGGAGCTGGGGACAGGGCTCAGGGGTTAAGTGGTCCAGAGTTAAATCCCTAGTACCAAATAATAATAATAATAATAATAATAATAATAATAATAATAACTATTATTATTATTATTATTAAACAAGCATTGAATAGCCTTGTGCCTTGATCTTATACAATGTGAAAAATGAGTGTCTGTGGCTAATAAACCACCCAGTCTACCATAAATTATTATAGCAGCTTGATGAGAGTAAGGAAGTGCACCATGTGTGTCCTCACAGGATAAATTGAGAAGTTTCTTTGCAGCTCTCTTTTAATAAAGGACAATAATCCCATTCCATAGCTCTACCCACATGACTGAGTAACCTTCAAGACCCAACCTTTTTCTGCCTAGGCTTGTGATAAACTACCACAATATTACAATACATATTCACACAGGGTCTAGGACTGGTCATTTTGCCCCAAGTGTGTATAGCCAAGCTTCTGAAATCTGGACCTGGAAGTAACTGTCAAGTCCTCTATGTGTTCCTGGCAATAAACTTTCAAAGAATTCTTCAGTGCATATTAATAGTCGTATCTGTGTATTCACCAGGCTGCTCACTCAAGATAAGAAGTGGCCTCTTCCATTATAAACTCCAGTCTAATGGAGAAAGCATAAAACCCATGTTGTCCCTTGCTGCACTGACACTAAACATTGCATATGAATCCTGGGATCCTTTATGGCTAATTACTGATCAGTAAATATTACATTGCAACAAGCATGTGGTAAAAAATTTAGGTAAAATATTGTTCACATTGGAGAAAAAGATCCTGGAAATCATGCAAGCTTAGGAAACTAATTAGGGGCTGGGTATCTGGCTCAAGTGGTATCATGCTCATCTGGCAAGTGTGGGACACTGGGTTCTATCCTCAGAACCACATAAAAATAAAATAAAGATGTGTGTCCCCTGAAAAATATGTATATATATATATATTTTTCAAAGTTCTCTCTCTCTCTCTCTCTCTCTCTCTCTCTCTCTCTCTCTCTTAAAAAAAAGAAAAACAAAACGATATTAGTCACCAAATAATGTGGTTCATGATTGAGTTTTCAGACTCTTACCTGTTGGGCTTGATATTTGTTATTGATTTAATTCTGTGTTTTCAACATGGTTGTTGTTTATGTGGTTCAAATATAAACCCATGTTAAAGACTCAACTCTATTCCATCCCCACTAATCTTTTCCCATTGCCCTTCATGAACATCTGTTTTAATTGTTTTTAGTATATATTCTTACTGTTTCTTGTTCTGATAGGAGTCAATAACAATAATAAGTTATTAGGTAAATTTCTTTCTTACCCAAAAGGGAGTGCTCCTGTATAACCTGTCTGCCCCTTATTTATCACTCAATGAAACAACCTGGAAAACAACCCACATATGCAAAAATCTTACCTTTCCATGGTGTAGATAGACCAAAGTTGGAACTAAACAAATGATGGACATTTGGGCTATTCCTGAGCTTTATGTATTAACAATATTTCTGTATTGAATAGCTCTGGGAATCTATTTTATATTCTTGCAAATGTACATTGAATGTTCAGTCCTGCAAGAAATATTGCTTTATAAAGAGCTACTTTTTATAATTTCAAGTAATAAAGCCCAATTCTTTGAAAGGTTAGAACATTTTTTCTTTCTGCCTGAAAGTATACAAGTTCATGCTTTCTGTAGATGTCCCAGTAGACAGAGGCCACATTTTGGATATTCTTTGCACTATTACAGAATGCTGGTAATGCCTTCTTTTTCTGTGGGAACCATTTTCTCTTTCTGTAATTTATTTTTCTTTTTACATATGATTGATACCATGTCATGGTTACAGAAGAAAACATCAGTGTCCTACCCTTAATAAATTCATGGCTTGGTGAGAGTCCAATGCTGAAACCAATAATTTCTTCCCAGTACAATGATCACCAAGGATACAATGCATTTTGGTAGTTTGTGTCTCCCGAAAAATTGATCTTTGTAATCTAAGTCCATATACCTATGGGCTGAGAGATTTTAATATTATTTATTTATATTAATGTTTACATTTTAATAGTGATAACATCATTTATTTTTTAGTTAGAGGTTTTTCTATTTATTGAATTTTAGAAAGACCTGAGAACATGAACCCTATAAAAAGAATTCCTGGAACATCCCAAATATTTAAAATAAATGCCTTAGAAAGTAATGCATCTGTATAATTATTCAGCATACAGTAATAAATATAAGATCATCTCAGGTCACATACATGCAGAGTACCCACAGAAAACATGGAACCTCAGGCTCTGATGTGAGAATATATGGTTGAACGTTGCCAAGCAAGAGCTTCTGGGGCTGAGGTGTATATCATAGAGAACACTCAGCAGGCAGATGGTAAAAATGGAGAAGCCCCCTCTCCAAACCTGTGAAAGTAGATTATTAATTTATATTTGATGTCATCTCCAAAATTCCGAGACAAAAACATCTGTAACTATAAACCCCATAATTATCAGCATCCCTAGATATGTTACGGCCAAGATACCAATGGTAAAGTTCTTGGGTTAGATCTTGTGCTAGAAAAGGCACGTGAAGTTGCAGAAGAAAATTACGGTGTTAGCTGAGATCTCAAGATGAACTTCAGAGGAAATCTTTCTTATACTAATAAAATAATATATTTTGTTGATCTTTATTTTCAAATTTCATATTAATAGTATATATCTTAAGAGAAAATGAAGCAGAAGCCCTTAATTCAAATAGTGTCATCTTTATCAATCTCAGCCTATCCTATTACTAGGGATATATGTGGATTCACCCAACACACATTTTTCCCACTTCAATTATCAACTCTCTCTACTATTCTCCAGGTGCCATTCGAATATTATTACCAAATCATGTCTGGAATGTGTAATAGTAGCTGTGCTCCCACTGTACATAGCCTTTCTTATAGATTCAGAATTACCATATATTCTCAAAATATTTCTTGATATTATCTTCTTTTGAGATTTTCTGAGGTAGAGTGTTAAGTTGATCTCATCTTTCTCTTCTTGATTAAGCAGTAGGAATATATTGAAAACTCTACAATTTTCAATGAATTGAAATGGAATGATTGTACAAAAGTAAAGAATTGCTACCTTCTCAAAAAATGAATCTCAATCTAGTAGGTGTGCACATAGATGTATTTTTTAGATCTATCTTTTGACCATTTATTATCAGACTTAATGCCTTTAATATATCATCTAAGATGGCACTGAGAAGCATATCCTCTAAGATGATTTTTTAATTTGTATTTGTAGTCTTTTATTGAGTTCAAGTGTTATGTTGGTGCTAAATCTGATCATTCTGTATTACATATATGGAGTCTTATTACATATATTTTAGAGCTATTGTGTATGAAAGAAGAACAAGGATAAAATATGGATGTGTTTCTGAAATAAAAAGTACTCAGTAGAAATGCTGGCCATTATCTTTTAATTATGTACTTCATCATCTATGTGATTTAATAGATTTAAAACTTTTCTTTTCATAATGGCTACATATGTTGTGGATTCAAATTATTTTCATGATATTAAAATTTTCTAGCAATATGTGTAGAAAGCTCTTTGACACTATTTAAGGCCTGTCTTTGAATCCCCAATGTAGCTATCCACCTTGCATATATGCTATTATCATGACCAGAAAAACTATCTTAAGTGACCAAATCCAGCCATTGAATACCAGTAGAAATATATTATTATTGTTTTCTCCTTAGTCATCTGGAATAAAGGTGTAATTAAAGTCACAGTTCAGATAGACTCAAAGTCATTCCATTGTAAGGTTTCTAAATTAAAGGACAAGAATTTGACCCAAGCCTAAAAGACAAACTTCCATAAGAGTCCCAATATTCATCTGCTTGAAGTAAGCGATGCATTTCTCCAGTAAAGAAACCAGGCATAAAATTGATACAAAAAATTTGATGTTAATCTGATGGAATATTTTTTTTTATACAAGGCATGTTGGATTTTAAGTCAAGTACCTGAAATAGTAGGTATGTATTTTAGCTTTTTTCCAGCCACATATTAAAAAAATACCAGTCATCAGGGCTAAGATTGTGGTTCAGTGGTAGAATGCTTGCCTAGCACATGTGATGAACTGTGTTCAATCCTCAACACCACATAAAAATAAAATAATAAAATAAAGTGTAAACAAGTTTTGAAAATTAATAACAGTCATCAGAAATCCATGTAAATAAGTCTAAATCATTCCATGACTCTTTAGACCTTGCAGATCTAAAAGACATGACAGTAAGTGAAACCAAAACAATGAAACATTCATGAACATAGGATACTATTTAAAAATCTGAGGTAATGTAGATATTTGGCTAAACCATCAAAGAATTTACTTCTATTTATTTTTATTTTTACCTGGAATCTACTCTTTGTACTTGGAAATGAGACCCATTGTTATAACTCGGCATGTGTTCATAGTGTGTAATTATCAGATCAGGGTAATTTTCATCTCATTAAAATTATTATTCTGTGTTTGAAACTTTCTAAGTTCTGGCTATTTTGATTTATTTAAGAAGTTATTATACAATGTAATCACCTTATTGTGCTCTAAAACCTAAGAGTTACTTTCTGGATTTAATTGTTTTTTGCACTCCCTACACACAATCAGTCAGTTTCTCATTCTTATCATAAATCCGGGAAGTGTTTCTGTTCTCAGTTTCTGTGTGATTAACTTTTCAGCTTCAACACATAAATGCTCATGCAGTATTTGTGGGAAAATAAATGCCACTACTAGAAAAAACTAAAATATTATTCTCAATTAATAATTGTGGAAATTGGCATAAACCTCTGCATTCACTCATTCAGTGTTTAGAACTTGTCTACAATAATAAATATGGAAAAAAGAATAAAATATATAAATCAAATGTCCATATGTGTTTAACATTTTATGGGTCATATTTGGTCACTGGGAACAAGTGTTGTGACATCTATTTTTATAAAAATGACATATTCTAATTCTTATAACTTTATTTATAATAAGGGAATATATTATAAGTATGTTTTAATATTGTAAGTTTCAACAGATCCATATTACAATGGAATAAATAACTTTAAAAATTGTATAAGAGTTGGCTCAGTGGTGCAGGCCTGACATCCCAGTGGAAAAAATATTTTAAGAAAAAAATATTTTAAAAAATGGGGATATATCTCAGTGTTTAACCACCCAAATGCACTCACCCTCTACCCCTTCTCCACCTGAGATGCCCATCACAACACATGAAAGAACAGTATCTCAGCCTGCCACCTATCCAGCAGTTCTCCTTTCACAGCCCATCCGAACCCATTCCTCACTTGATGCTCATCTTTTCATGCCACCCTGTGAGTATGCATTGGGCCTGAACTAAGTCACACCAGCACAACTGGTTGCTAAGGTCCAGGTGGCAGGTATCCCTCATTCATCCCACTGGGACCTTATATTTTTTTAAAATGGGTTGCTAATAATTCAAAATGACAAGTTTATGGCTGAAATTACAGCTCAGTAGTAAACAAATTTCACATGTGCCTGGCTCTGTGTTCCAACTCCCGCACCTAAAAAACACAGACAGGCCTAATGGCACATGCCTATAATTCCAGTGACTATAGAGGCTGATGCAGGAGGCTCAGAAGTCTAAGGACAGTTTCAGAAATCTAGTAAAGCCCTAAAAATCTGTCTCTAAAATTTAAAAAGGGTTGGGGATGGTTATTCAGTGATTAAGGAATCATAGATTCAGTCCCCACAACCAAATACAAAAACAAACCCA
Source organism: Callospermophilus lateralis (assembly GCF_048772815.1). Taxonomy (NCBI): domain Eukaryota; kingdom Metazoa; phylum Chordata; class Mammalia; order Rodentia; family Sciuridae; genus Callospermophilus; species Callospermophilus lateralis. The sequence continues at coordinate 93,605 of NW_027513509.1, read as the reverse complement.
AAGTAAAAGTGAAAAACAACTGTATTCCCCAATATCCTTTGCAGGTAGGGGTCTCTGTGATTTTGTGCTGGCCAATGAGATAACATTGGAAGCAACTGGGACTCTAGCTCTTTGTTTTTTTCCTTTTTCTTTTTCCCCCGAATTGCTGTATTAAATGGATCGCACAATGAAAAACAGGAAGGGCCCTGGGGCATGATGGAATAGCTGGATAGCCATAGCAGCCCAGACTACCAATTACTGGGCTTTTTGATTTTCAAGTAAAAGGAAATATTTTCCAGTATTTGATGGGTTTACTTTTCTAGTATTGGAAAGACTGATGCATTGATTTTTCTCCTTGTTCTGCTTACTGTTCATTGTCTTCAGGTTCAGGAACAATGTAGGTAAAGAAAACCAGCCATCTTTGTCACCAATTGTTTTTCAGGTCTCTGGGGATGAAAGGAAAGTACAACACAGAACCTCTATAGTACCTAATCTGAGCCATTGGGACAGAGTTAGGCCTGAGTCATCTCCAGGGTCCCTCATCTGCTGCTGAATGTTCACAGAGAGTATCTTTCATCTTGACGCCAACACTCAAGTCCAAAATCTCAGGGCTCCCATGGTTCTCCTGAGAACTATTCCACAACAGGCTGACACTGGTCCCAATCTCCAATCCTGCACTGATGGGCCATTGGGAAAGTGAGTTTAAGCAAGCTTTACTGTCCCCAATTTTCAAGTGTGTCTTCTCCAAAAAAAACTTGAAACTTAATGAGCACTGAAGGAAGAAGTCAGGTTCCAAGGACTGAAGAAGAACCCTGCCACCAGGGAAACCTAGGATTTGAAAAAAAAATTCCAATTTAAGTGAGGTGGCAGGTAAATTATAGACCTTGACATAAAGCAATAGCCTTACAGCAAAAGGTCACGTGTGGGCATGGAAGTATGTATGAAAGACTGACTTTTCACAGCCTCCACAACAGGTGAACATGAATGCTAAATTTGTAACACATAACATAAGAAAAAGGAACCACATTTTTTTCTTACTTGCCTATTTTTCTTTCTTTATTCTTTTTTTCTTTTTCTTTTTTTTTCTTTTTCTTTCTTTTTTTCTTTTTCTTTCTTTCCTTCTTTCTTTTTTTTGTGCAAGGGTTTCAAACTAGGGGAACATAACCACTGAGCCTCATCCTCAGATTTTTTAATGTTATTTTTTAACTTTTGAGAAACATTGTTAATCACAATATTGAGGTATTCTTATATCAAACAAGCCATACTACAAAGGTTCCAGAGCTAGAGAGAAAATCCTGCAATCCCAGAGTGTTAAATATGTCTGTGGAAGATGAGCTACATGGACACAATGTAGAAGATCAAATGGGTGGAGTGGGCATGGCTCTGCAGAACAGTGCAGGTAAGAGGCCAGATGCTGGGTGGAGCATATGAAAAAAAGGGGAGAGGACATAGTGGGGCTTAGTTGTTTGGCAGAGTTGGTGATGCAGAATCAGGCTGAGTGAGTGGATCCCAACCCATAAGAACAGTGGATGGGGAGAAGACAGGGGAAGCACATTGAAAGCAGCATCCCACCTGGGACCCCTTAGGTGAGCACAGCCTAGGAACCAGGAGATGCAGTGATGAAGGAGCAGAGGGCATGGTGGGTGCATCCACAGGAAGCAAAGGGAGTCAGGAGAGGCATCCAGTAATTCTGTCAGAAGTCACTGTTGACCCAGTGGGGAAGAAGGGTCTTAGGGCTCTGAGATAGATATGTGACCTCAGGGTCTGCTCCAAAAGGGGCCTCAGTTTACCCTCTTACACACTGAAGCAATGGAGGGAGGCTGAAGATGCCACAGCACAGCCTTTTTTGTTCCTCCATCTTATGGGATGCAGTGCACTTTCCATTAATTTTTTCTGTTCTTCCAGGTACAAGACAGTACCTAAATCTGTTCTCTAGACAAGGATATTTGTAATAAACTCTTCAAAACCTTTTGGCAAGAATATCCTGGGAGAGCACTGTTTGGCTCACAGGAGCAAATAGGTAAACGGCAGAATATGAGCCACCAGGACCAGACACTGATTTATAGAGAAAGATACTTTCCAAGAACCACTCATGTTATCCTGACTCGGTGCCAAAAAATTATCCCCAGGTCCTACCATGAAATCCTGAACTGAGGTCGCAAACTGGTAACCAGAGAAGCGCACCTAGCTCCAGGTTATTGTTGGTTGGTTGTTCAGGTTTAAAATTTGCTTGGGGTCTGGGGCTGTGGCTCCGCGGTAGAGCGATCTCCTAGCACGTACAAGGCCCTGGGATTGATCTTCAGCACCACATATAAATAAATGAATAAACAAATAAATAAATAAATAAATAAATAAATAAGATAAAGGTATTGTGTCCAACTACCACTAAAAAATAAATATTTAAAAAATTTGCTTGGAATTAGAACGCAATTCTTTTTTTATATTTATTTTTTAGTTTTAGGTGGACACAATATCTTTATTTTATATTTATGTGGTGCTGAGGATCGAACCCAGTGCCTCACACATACTAGGTGAGCCCTCTACCACTCAGCCACGACCCCAGCCCTAGAACGTAATTCTTAAGATTCAGGAAAGTTTGCACAAAAACTCAGGTTTCTAACTGTCCTTCAAAGTCACCAGGAGATCTGGCAGCCCCAGACTGAGTTCTTACACAGCAAGGATCGCTGGCACTGTCCTGCCAGTTTCCACGACTCCGGAGTGCAGCCGAGTCCTCTTTGCCCCTTTTGTGTCTGGCCCTGGAGGCCTTGAGTGTTGCTAACACACTAAGGGTTAGATGAGCTGGGGCAGCAGGCAGGAGTCAGCATGGAACTTCTGGTCCAGCCCTGCTTCCTGCTTGCTGTGTGACTTTGCTCCAGTCACACCACCTCTTTGTGCTTCAGTTTCCCTATCTGTCTGGAGGCCAATAGACTAGATCAGTGGTTTCCCACTTTAAGCCAAGGCAAGGCTGAGAGGTGGGCTGCCTTGTCCCCCTTCTCTCCTTTCTGAATTAGGCCTGGGCATCAGATTTTGCTTAGGTGACTCCCTGTTTATCCAGGGTTCAAAAATTTCTGGGTAACTACTTGTGTTAACCCCATAACCAGGGCCGTGAGGTGTATTACAACAGAAAAGAGACAATACCTTTTTTATTTTTATTTCTTTTGTGGTAGTGGGGATTGAACCCAGGGTGCTTTACTGCGGAATTCTATCCACAGCCTCCAACTTCTTTATTTTTGAGACAAGGTCTTCTAAGTTGCTGAGGCTGGCCTCAAACTGGTGATCTTCCTGCCTCAGTTTCCTGAGCTGCTGGGATTACAGGCATGCGCCAAGGCTTCTGGAACCATAATGTGTTTATAGATAAGAATGATGGAATTTGATGAGCAGCATTATTCTCCTACAAAGAGAGGCTCTCCTCCCCTGTTTTACAGATGAAGAAAGTGAAGTTTTGAGAGGCTGAGTAACTAGCCAGAGGTCACACAGCTACAAGTGGCCAAGAGCCCATGTTTGTGCCATTGCAGACAGTGAGGCCCTAACTACTTTTTCTGTCCCTTAGGTGGCTTGGGAGGAGGTGGGTGTAGAGAGGTGCCCTGCACCAAAGGGGAGGCCAGTGCCCTAGGAGACCCTGCCACCTCTTCCACTAGCCCTCCTTGCAGGCCATCGGCACACACAGGGAAGTCCCCCTCTGGCGGTGTGCTCAGGACCAGGCTTCCCTCCCCCAGGGCTGACCCGGGCTGGGCTCCAGGTGATCAGGAGGTCTGGCAGCCCTGGACTGAGTTCTTGCACAGCAAGGGTCAGTGGTCCTGTGTGCTGCCTTAGGATGGGATAGGAAGATGCACGAGAGGCCCATCGAGTCAAAAAACCCTTGTGGTTCTTTGCAGGTGTAATAATTGCTCACCGAGCTCCACAAGCCACATTTTGCAGCCCAGACAACTTCTGTGGTTGTTACGAGGAACCTGAAAAATGGGGGTTCTTGTAGTTCTCAGGACCCAGCGTGTCCTGTCTGAGTCTTGGTTCTTCCATCTGAGAAAGAATAACCCCTGTCCATTTCCACTCCTAGCCTGAGTCCCTTTGATGGAAAGGGCAAGTGTAACCTCCTCTGCCAGGCTCTCCCTGCAGCTCATCCCTTCTGCAGCTCCTCTCAGGAAAGGGGCTGAATCCTCCCATTTACAGGAGATATCTGTAAAGGTTAATGTTATAGGCTCTGGCCAATGTCCTCAGCTGCTGAGGGCTGGGCTTGTGACTGTTTCCAAGGCCTCGTCCATCCCAGGCCTGGGTTCCCAATGGCTGGGGGAGCCTGGAACCAGCCAGGAACTCCTGGCAGCCTTTAGCCAGTCCTTGGGCGCATGCTGCCCTTCCTGCACTGGCTGCTTCCTGAGTGCTCTGGGCTCCAGGGAAAAAAAGTGGGTTCTCAGTGAGCCCCACAGCCCTCCAGGAAGAAAGAGATTGCTTTCTTCCTCCAGGTGGGGCCTGGGCCTGACTCTCCAGGGCGGAGTGGAGGGCTGTAGGCTCTCGGGCCTGCTGAGATCACCCTTCCCAGGTGGCTCCTGGGTGGGATGTGTGTGGAGATGTGCTTGGTCTTAGCGGCTGTCTTAGTAACAGGGCGCTCTCCTGTCCATCAGGGTTCAGGGTGCACATGACAGAGGTGACAACATAGGCCCAAGAGGGATTTCCTGGCCAGGGAGAGATGCTGGGATAAATGGGAGGAGAACTAGGGCTTGGTTGGCTCCAGACCCTAGGGGACCAAGGAATGGACCACCCTCCAGGGAACCCCATTGTGGGGAGAGGCCCTTGTCCTGGTGTCGCTGTGTCCCTGGGCTGCAGAACAAGGGCTTGGGGAAGCATATGCACTATCCTGGGTTAAAAGGGAGAGTCCCTCAAGGTCCGCACAGGGAATAGTTGGGTCTTAGGGTACAGTCAGGGTGCTGGTAGCAGAGGCGGGGCAGAGGCTGCCTGGAGGCGGGGACACCTGCCCGAGCACTGCTGCTGTTTGGGTGTGCTGTCCCAACATCTTGGGAGGCTTCAGCAGTCTAGGTCGGGGTCGTGGAGTGGGCTGGGTGGAGAGGTTTTTTGCACATCAGACCAGCTTTGGGCCCTGGATTGGGTTTACCAAGTCACAGAAAATGGGACATTGGGATGGGAGGGGTCTTGGGGGAAACCTGGTCCAGTCTCACCTTGTACCACAGGGAAATGGGATTCCAGAAAGGCCAAGAATTTCTCCAGGGCCCCACCACCCAGCAGGGACAGGTTGGAGAGAGGGGGTCGAGATGGAGCACCACAATACCCTGTCCTCAAGGGAATATGGGCACCATGGGGATGGGGCAGAGGGTTGTAATGAGGAGACACACACACTTTTAAAAACACTGACTCCTCATGAATGCTTATGGGACAAAATTAAAAACAACCCTCAGCCACCCTCCTGCCTTTCCCAGAGGCCACCGCCATTCTAGTTTCTGATGCCTGGTAATAGGCAATTGCGTGTTCGACCACATGTGTGAAAGACACAGACATCTTCCTCCTGTCACTTCACCACGCTGTGGTCTGTGCTGGTAACAATTCCAAACCTGTTCATTCAGCACCACTTCAGGACTTTCTCTTTCCCTCCCTTCCTCTCTGCCTCCTTCCTTCCTTTCTCTCTCTCTCTTCCCTCTTTCATTTTTGGTACTGGATGTGAACCCAGGGCCACACCTGCTTGAGAAGCACTTGACCACATAGCCACACCCTCAGCCCCTTCTGTTATTTTGGGAGGGGATTGAACTCAGGGGCACTGCATCACTGAGCCACCTCCCCAGCCCTATTTTGTATTTTATTTAGAGACAGAGACTCACAGACTGCTTAGCACCTCCCCGAGGCTGAGGCTGGTTTTGAACTTGGAATCCTCCCATCTCAGCCTCCCACACGTGTGTGGCCCCTACTGTTTTTGAGACAGGGCCTCACTGAGTTGTCCAGGCCAGCCTGGAACTTGCGATCCCCCAGTTTCAGCCTTCCAAGTCACAGGGATTGCGGGTGTGTGCCACCACATCTGGGACTTTAGTACTTTGTAAGTCAATTTGTTTTTGTTGACACTCGAAACACAGACAAGTCCACTGGCCACCAGTGTGTTCCAATGAGGAACAATAGGTCAAGCTTCCCAGGGGCTGACTCTGCTTCACCCTCTGCCCGAGGACAGTGGCTGCCCTCACTTGGAGGTTTTAAATGCTATGTGTTTTTTTAGTTGCTTTGTGTTTGAAAAACCAAACCAAACCCCAAACCAAAACAAAACAAAACAAAAAAACCCAGCCGGCACACCCCACTGGAGATTTTCCATGGAGGATTGCTTGGGATGGCAAGTGGGGTGCTAGGCTTGCGGCTCTGATTCTGTAATACAGGATGGCTTAGGCTTCTCAAACCCAGTGATGACAGTGGGAAAACTGGAGGCCACAGGGACCTTATTTTCTCCTGCTCACCCTCATTCCAGTCCCACCCCCTAGACTGTCCACACACAGTCCACCATGCCTGCAAGACATGGCTCATCTGTCATGCTGCAAGACACAGACTCCCCAGGACAAGTGGGGAAACTTAGGAAAGTGGCTTAGCCTCTGCCAGTGTATGTGTCCCAGCCTCTACCAATAACATGGCTGGGCTCTCTATCCCCCCTGCACCGTCAGAGCCTTGCGCGGGATAGGTGGAGGTCATGGGTGGAGCACCCACAGCGTCTTCTACAGAAAATACCCAGCCCCAGCCTCCACAGCTTCATCTGTTAAATTGGGACATCAGAAAAATCTTGCTTGTTTGTTTTTTTAAATCATGTTGTTGTATTTTTTAAATGTTTATTTTACTTATTTTTAGGTGGTGCTGAGGATCGAACCCAGTGCCTCATGCAAGCTAAGAAAGCAGCTCTACCACTGAGCCCCAGACCCAGCTCTGGACAGCCTTGTTTAAAAAATAAGAAGCCAGTCATAGTGGCATGACCTTGTTGTCCCCGCTGTTCTGGCTGTACAGGATGCTGTGACAATGAGAATCACTGGAGCCCAGGAGTTGGAAGCCAATCTGGTCAACATAAGCAAGACCTCGCCTCAAACATAAGATAAAGCCAGGCATGGTGATGCCCACCTGAAATCCCAGCTGCTTGGGAGGCTGAGGCATGAGTATTGTGAGTTCAAAATTGGCCTCTGCAAAAGTGAGGCGCTAAGGGTTGGGGTTGTGGCTCAAGTAACAGAGCACTCACCTAGCACATGTGAGGAACAGGATTCCATCCTCATCACTATAAAAAAATAAAGATATTATGTCCACCTAAAACTAAAGAATATATATTTTTTTTAAAAAAAAAGGTGCTAAGCAACTCAGTGAGATCTTGTCTTTAAATAAAATACAAAATATGGCTGCAGATGTGGCTCAGTGGTCAAGGAAATAGGCTTTTTCCCAATTGTCTTACTAATGAGTACATGCCATTTAGAAAGTGGTTTTTCCACTCTACCCTTCTGTCATAAATGTGCTTTTCCTCACTCCTTCCCTAAACAGGCTGTGAATTCTCCATATTTCTCTTTTAAATTATACATTTCAGCTTTACATTATACCATTGGTTCCAAGTTCTATAGAATACAATTGAAAGTAACCAGGAAAGAGCCTGAATGCTGTTTTGACTACATATTTTCTTCATTAGATATTATAGTCCATCACTTCTAGATTTGGCCCTCCATAAGCTTTCGAACATGGACACAGTTCAGCCACATTCACAGCAGAGGTGTGACAATTGTTGATTCCAGTTTCCAGTAGAATAGTCTTCATTTGCATCTGAGTTCTCATCAGCATGGTCCTTACTGTCTGTATTTCTATCAGCATTCTGGTCATGGCCATTTATCCCATCTTTCAGATATTTCAGATCTTTACAGGTTGAAGGCTCTGAGAGGAGTCCCTCTTGGATGCATCACAACATGGCAGGCGCCATGTTGTGTATCTCTCAAATCTATATCTTATCTCTTTCTCCTTATAAAATCACCAGAACTCCATCAAAGGGGCTCCATCCTAATGAAGGAATCAAACCTAATCATTTTTCAAAGGCCCTACCACTAAACACCATAGTCCAATTAGTTTCTACCTTCTTTAATATCATTGACATAAGATTTTTGTAATTAAATTCCTTCATGAGTTCAGAGAGACAACCCATTTTCATACATAGCCTACAACGTATATTCAATTCATCATGGAAGAATTACTTAGACAACCTCTATCATATAGTCTTCCAACAATACTTTTATTAAAAAGTGAAGAAGTTTTTAAATATCCTTCAATTAGCATTTTGAAAAACAAAAACCATTAATATGATAATAAATTCACCTGTATTTTAAGTTTAACATGGCTTGTATTTTAGTGTTTTATCATACATCTGTATGTAAGGTGTGTTTATGAAGATTTCTGTTTAAATACAAAAATAGTGTGAATATAAACTTATATGCTTATATGTCTATATATGAGCAAACTCCCAATGAACATATTTTATACTTTTTTAACTTGAGCATTTGTAATCTAATGTCTCTGCAGACAAATAATCTTCAAAAATATTTTGAAACTATTTTACCATATACTATCATAGTAATAACGTGTAAGATATTAACCAATAGATTATTATTTATAATTCATACAAATTAAATTATAGAACACATTTTTATATAAATATTTAACCTGAATATCAAGAATGATTGAAATTGGAATTACTAGATCAAAAGTATACAGTTTAATAAAAGTACATACATACTCCAAAATTTTGGCAAATTTTTCTTCAGAAAGTTTAGGAAGTGAAAATTCTTATATCAGTTTAACTTTATTTTCATTTTCTTTCATGATGGTTAAATATATATGCATATACACATACATTTATCTGCATATATAAAGAACAGAAAGTTGATAGCTTAAAATGGCAACAAAATCTTGTTTTACTCAGGGGCTCAGGAGGGTGAAGCAGAATAATCACAAGTTCAAAGCCAGGCTTAGAGACTTAGTAAAGCCCTAAGCAAATTAGTAAGATATATAAAGATATATATATATATAAATTTAAATTTGTAAGATATATATATATATATATATATATATATATATATATATATGACATTATTTATAACTTTTCCATAAATACAACCTCTAAATAAATAAATATTTTACATGAATTTATATATGTATGTGTATGTATATATATATATATATATATATATATATATATATATATGATATTATCTATATTTTTTATTTCTTTTATTCCAAATGAGTATGTTCAGTGATTCTAATGTTGTATTATTTATACTGCAAAATATAATAAACTTGTGAATTTCTCCTCTATTCCTAGTCTTACAACCTTCTTCTCAATTGCAAAATTAGTTATTCCAATGTTAGTTATCCACACCTTTTTCTTTGATTTCACTTCTTTGATTCTAATTTTGTCATCTAAGTGTTGAGTCTTCCAGATGCAGTGACACACTCCTGTAATCACAGCTGGTTGGTTTACCCCCCAAAAATGTTGAATCCATCTGGGATTAATAATGGTATGTTATCAAGATCTAATTTGATTTTCAAATGAAGCAAATTTGTTCATTGAAAAAATCCTCTTCTTTGTATTGAATTGCAATTCTCTTTATTTATTTATGTATTTATTCATGTATTTATTTTAAATATTTTTTAGTTGTAGTTGGACAAAATGCCTTTGTTTTATGTATTTTTATGTGGTGCTGAGGTCTGAACCCAGTGCCTCATATGTGCTAGGCAAGCATACTACCACTGGCCACAACCCCAGCCCCTGCAATTCTTTTTTTTACTGTGTACATGAACATGCGTACACACTTGGACATGCACATTTGTATCCACATCTAAAGTAACATCTTCTTTAAGATTATTTTTTTGTTACCCATTTTTTAGGTTTTTAAAATGAGTTGTTTATTTAAATGATCTAATTCAGAAGCTCTCAAGATTTATTATCTATTATCTCTATTTCAAATAAAATGTAAAAGCATTACTTTCAGTAAAAAGACTCAGTGAAAAACAATAAACTCTAAACCTGTTGATCTCTTAAAAGTTGAGAGTAGAACAGTGGTTAGGCAAGATTTAGAAGGGGTAGGGAAGTTGTCAATAGGAATAGTTTTATAGTTCGAAGGAATAATTTCTGGAGTTTTATTGTAAAGTAGAGTGACTTAGCAATAATGTATAAAGAATTGAAGAGAGAATTCTGAAGGTTCTTACTTTAAGAAATGATAAATATTTAAGAAGGATTTGTTGTTTACCGTGAATGTATGATTAAACAATGTATACAAGTGTTTAAACATCCTATTATATCAATCAGAAATAAAATAAAACCTAAAAAATCTCAATTGTTATATTCTCCAATCTTGCACAACTCTTATAAATTAATTCTCAAATAATTGACATTTATGCAATAATTAGTTTTCCCATGTAGGAATAAGACTCTGAGGAATTATATAATCATCTAAGGAACTTAATAATTGCAAGAGTATGGCATCTTTGGGACACAGAGAAAATAAATATTACTTTTGTCCTGAATTAAAATGAAAATGATGGTATGATTTATACTGAATCTCTGACATTCACCTTAAATTATTAGACAGGGGCTGGGGATGTGGCTCAAGTGGTAGCGCGCTCGCCTGGCATGCGTGCGGCCCGGGTTCAATCCTCAGCACCACATACAAACAAAGATGTTATATCTGCTGAAAACTAAAAAATAAATATATAAATTAAAAAAAAATTATTAGACAGTTTTTCTTCTCTGTGGACTAGGGCTATCTCAGTGGCAAAGTGAGCTTGCAAACCTTCAGGACAGATCTGAGTATTGATAAAACCATTTTTTTATAAAAATCAAATATAATATAGAGAGAACACATTCATTCTATTTGTCTTCATTCTGTTATGCACACTATACTCCCCCTCCCATTTTCTAATATTGATCACTTTAGTTAAAGAAGAAAACATTTTATATCATGGAAGTTATTGAATCATTTTGCTGAGGTAAATTTTAGTTTATTCAAGTTTTGAATGTTTGCTTTAGAACTGAAGGAAAAGGCATTGAATAGAAGGTTTCAAGAACTTAGCTAGGAACACTGGATGGGCAGTGATGTCAAGCAGAGCTCATTTTTCCTAACTGGGTGCTTCTGGGAGTCCACCAGGAGGTCAGTGCCTTCTTTGGTTTTCATGCTAACTGTCTGAGTTCAAGACTGCTACAATTTCAGTTCTCAGGGTTCATGAGGCTTTCAAAACTTATATTGGCAGTAATTTTAGATTAAGTTAAGAAAAAAAGTCAATGAGTGTTGGAACCAGGGAATAGGATGCATTTTCCTTCTGAAAGGTAACTTCATGTGAGAAGTGAAAGTTTATCTGTGAAACACTATATTGATATAGGCAGGAAGGTTGATAAGGGCATGCTAACTCAGGTTGTTGAACAGAATAAAATTGAAAAGTAGTGTTATATTGTAATCATCAGTTATATTTTAAAAATATTTTTAGTTACAGATGTGCACAATACCTTTCTTTTATTTATTTCTTTTAATGTGGTGCTGAGGATTAAAACCCTATCACTGAATACCACAGCCCCACCAGTTATTTCTTGCAAAGTTTATTTTTGAGCTCATTAAATGAATGAGGTACATTCTAAGTGCCAGGTATTTAGCAGTTAACAGGCAAGTGTTTTCAGACGTGCGAGGGGGTAAGTGGTTCTTACAGTTGCCTGATTTATAGAAGATGTTAAAATAAATGTCATTATAAAAAAATAATAAATGTAAGATCAAAGAAATCTTATCACAGAATATATGTGTGTGTATTAACATTTGTATTTGACTTTTTGCAAATAAAAATAAAAGTTAATATAAAGTGCTTGAAAATTTTTTCTGATCCTCATGCAATAAGTAATCACCATGTTTATACTAGCAACATGTCATAAAATAACTATAGATTAGAATAAGCTTTTTTTCCCACTTTTCTCACAACCTCTTATATGTAATTTTGTATAACAATGAGGGTCTCCTTCCATTTGCATGCAATTTCCCTTTTCTCTCCCTTTCCCTCCCACCTCATGTCTCTGTTTAATGTTAATCTTTTCCTCCTGCTCTTCCTCCCTGCTCTGTTCTTAGTTGTTCTCATTATATCAAAGAAGACATTTGGCATTTGTTTTTTAGGGATTGGCTAGCTTCACTTAGCATAATCTGCTCTAATGCCATCCATTTCCCTGCAAATTCCATGATTTTGTCATTTTTTAGTGCTGCATAATACTCCATTGTGCATAAATGCCACATTTTTTTTTATCCATTCATCTATTGAAGGGCATCTGGGTTGGTTCCACAGTCTAGCTATTGTGAATTGTGCTGCTATGAACATCGATGTGGCAGTATCCCTGTTGTATGCGCTTTTAAGGTCTTAAGGGAATAGTCCGAGAAGGGCAATAGCTGGGTCAAATGGTGATTCCATTCCCAGCTTTCCCAGGAATCTCCATACTGCTTTCCAAACTGGCCGCACCAATTTTCATTCCCACCAGCAATGTACAAGAGTACACTTTTCCCCACATCCTCGCCAGCACCTGTTGTTGTTTGACTTCCTAATGGCTGCAAATCTTACTGGAGTGAGATGGTATCTTAGGGTGGTTTTGCTTTGCATTTCTCTGACTGCTAGAGATGGTGAGCAACATGTCAGAAAATATCTATAGGTTAGAAGAAGCTTATGCTTGTTAGTATTTTTCCTAGTGTAATGATTCTAGTAGCACCAGATTCAAACTATAAAGAGCACTGCTTTTAAATAATAGACAATTATGAACAAATATCCATTAGTCTTTTAAGTTGGTTAATAATCGTCTGCTATTTAAAAACATCTAGCTCAGATTTGTGTTTCTGAGGTTAAGTACAAAGGTCTGCACACAAATCATTAAAAATTCCTGGGCCATTTTATATTTTTTGTTAACGTAGTATTTTTTTAATTACTGGATCATAATCTTACCTGGAATTTAAATTTTAAATTTCAGCTTTGCTTATACACTTAAATTATCCAGCTAAAATATTTTACAGAACATTTTCAAGAATGTGTGAAAGTATATACAAATATTTGAATCATATATATATATATATATATATATATATATATATATATATATATATATATATATACACACACACTCACACACACATACACACATCACACATACACACAAAGCTTGAAAAAAATAACTTGGTTATCTATTGGCTAGACAAATGGAAATTTAAATAAATTTAGCCTCAAACTTGCCATGTAAATTAGAAATAGTTATACATAGTACTGATTTTCTTGTCATTTTCTATGTAACTGTATTGTTACTACATGTCATATTCAATTATAACACTAAGAAATTTTTAATCAGTATGAGCATATCATTAACAAAAATCAATAATATCAATAATACATTATTGCATTTCTGTGAGTTTACAAATCTCCAGTCCTTCTTAGAAAGACTTACTATAGGCTTGGAAGGATTTATAAATTTAACGTATTACTGCAATGTGTTGTTGGGGTCCATTACTAAGAAAATAGATATTTTCTAGATGGCTTTGAGATACATCTCTAAAATTTTGATGAAAGTATGGAATGCAAGCTGGGAAAAAGAATAAAAACTACCTCAGGCATCAAGAACCACAGGAACTCAAGCACCACAGCAGCAAATTATTGAATGAGCACCGCACAGTGCATCTTAGCCATACTCATGATAACCTGGGAGTTCACAGCTATCAGACTGAGGGAAGATTGAATAATAGAGAGTTTACAATTCATGTTAAGAGTGAATTGGACCCAATTAATGGTCTGCCCTCAGAAAATTAATGTTTTTAAGGTACACGTACAATAATATCCACATATACCCAAAATGAAAATTGTAATTTGTTAAAACACAAAGACTATATAAGTCCTGTTACATTTTCATTTTTACATTTAATCATTTCATTTAGTTTACATGGCAATCTCTAGTCACATACTAGCTTACATATTTTTATGTGTTGTCAAATTCTTTTCATCAATTTCAATACTTAAAGATGAAACTAAACAATTACATCATTATATTTTAAGAAATTACCACCATGAAGAATATAGACAGGAAATTCATCTTGTCCTTAGTTTACTTTGCTTTCTTTGTGTATCCTCTTGCAGTGCTTTTTATTTATGATCTTGAGAAAGCCATGGGAAGGTGAATTCACCTTGTTGCAAAAAAACAGAGAAATGTATTATAGAATGTTTAGTTGTTTCCTGGTGGTATCTTTTTCAAAAGGTATATGGAAATGACATTATAGACAATATCAAGTTACAGTTAAATATTTTTCTGTCAAGGAGAGAGGAGATTTCAGAAATATGAATCTGCTCCTCTTTGGGCCTATCTTGAATTCTGGCTCTTACACCCAGCCAACTGTCAGGCACAGATCTATGTAAACATGAGTTCCTCACGGGTGGGCCTGAGATCTTTCAATTCCAGTCTTTAAAGCTAAAGTTTGTACTTAAGAGTATGCAGCTTAATATGTGTTTCTTTGTAGTGACATATTTCTAATAGTAAAAAAAAAATTAAGAATTTAAATACTTAAGTGATTCTGTTTTTGTATGTTTTAGGAAAGAAATAAATATGATGAGCTTATAAGGGATATTATCTCTGAAGATCAAGTTCATATCCATGAAGAAATTACAACTAAAAAATATGAACTACTTTGTAAAATGTCCAAGTTACATCATTTAAAACTTTTTTTTTCCTTTCTCTTTTTCTGGGAGAGCAAGTGATCCAGTATTTGCCTCTTAGGAAAATTGAATTACTAACCAGTAATTACAGTTCTCTGAATGTAATATTCTCAGTGGATTTGTATCAATTGTCTTGGGGCATTTTGGCATATGAGTTCCAGTAATGTAACATTGTGAAATAAAGAAAATTAAGTTCTCATAGATTATATCTTAAATTTGTCTAGTATATTTCTATGAAGCCACTTTGAAATTTTTTTTTCCAACAGTCTTGTGAAATAGATTCAGTTAACCCAAGATGTAGTTCTTTAGCACACAGAAAGGTGAAATTCAAATCCAAGATCATAATGTCATTTATGAAGCTAGAAAAATCTGTGCATGATGAGGTAGCACAGATTCACTCTGCTATATTGAGTCTGCAATTCCATTTTTGTAAATTATGTAGCAAAGCAATATAAATGGGAGATACTAATCTTTAGAACATTTAAAATACCCTCGCTATCATTGTCTTGTAATTTTTAAGCATTTAATTCATTATAACATGCTACATATTAAAGTATGAATTACTAATTAATATGTGTATTTAAAAACTGAGATAAATGTAGAAATTCAATTACTAGGAGAGTTTTTTAAAATACAAGATATTATAATTTAGAATCTAAAGTGAAAATGTTTACGCATAATTATTTTATTTCCAGTTATATGAACAGTAAGAAATATCTTACCATTTTAGAATGCTTAAAGATAAAAATACATATTTCATTGAATCAGGATTTTGTTTTAGGGTATAATGTAACTAAGAATGAACTAGTATTTTTTTGGAGAACAGAAAGATAAAAAATTTACCTTATGTAATCTTGATTTTGGGAAATTTTGAAGAAATACTTTAAAAAGCTTAATTTCCTTTAAATTTTAAATGTTTCCTTCCTATTGCCAAATTAAAAGATCCTACTTTTCCTTGACTTATATTCAATCAGTAAGGTTAAGTATTATTTTAAAACACATGAGTTTTCTTATTAACTAAGAGGTATGAAAATGAAGAAAGCTATTATTTTAGATATTTGGATGGTAAAAATTGCTATTATGCAAGGGGAATTTATCTTAATTTTTCTGGAAGATGATTCAATTTATTTACATTGCATATCCTAAAATTAGCATACATGATTTATTTATTCATATGATTATCTGGAAATAAATATTGAACTAAGAAAAGATTAAGTTTTAAAATTAAAAATGTGGCTCTTGCCCTCTGAGTCAGTCTGAGTCAGGGGATAGGGGACTTTTCCAAAGAGCTTTGCAACTCTAGGCCACATAACCTCCCGATCAGGGAGATTAATGAGACCAGTGGAGAACAGAAAGCCAATCAGTGCATTTGCTGTGAAGAGGAGGGTCATCAGAAAATGGAGACATCCCTGATGCTTCCGAGAGAAGCCACATGGTCAAGCAGGGCCTGGACCCATCCTAGCACAAATGGCACTAGCAGATCTGAGAAGCTGCTGCAAGTTCCTGAGGACTCCCAAGGAAACTCAGCTGACTGTTAACAATAGATAGAAACAAAAGTCAGTTTGACTTGCTTCATCTTAAACACTTAGCAAAGACAGTCAAAGCCAAAACACAGTTATTCCTGGGCATTTTAAATAAAATAATAATTAAATGTAACTTCCATAAATAAGTAAACAGGAGGCTTCAAAAGAGATTCTCAGACAGGAATGCCTGATTACTATCAAAAGAAACTGCCAGAGTAGTTTTTAGTTCAAGGCCTTTATTTCTAACCTACACAGGTAGGCTTAATGTTTGCTAGTATGGTTATCCAGCCCTAAGTAACAGAATTAAATATTTCTCTATTAGACACAGAGGTCATACTAGTAAAAGGATTTTGCAAGCTCAGATGACATTAAGTTATTAAACTGTATCTTAAGGAAAAGGACATCTGTAACCCTAAAAGTTAAATGTTGTGTTTACACCCCTGATAATTCTGGCAATGTGACGAATATCCTTAAAGATTTACATGCTCAGATAGAAGCCATGTCCTCAGCAACTTCGTCATGGAAACAATATCTTAGCTCCTGGTTCTTGGTACTTCCTGGTGGAAAACATTGTTAGTCTTTGTCTTTGCCATCATACTCATTGGCATATTCCTGTGCTATGGGATTTATTGCTGCATCAATCTGGTTCCAGTACTAATTAATTCTTGTTTCTCTTATAGGCCACCCATCACTCAAATGGCCTTCCAGTCTATTACTTCTCAATCATACTTCTATCATGGACCCACTCGATAGACCCGATTTTTAAAGGGAGATTCCAAACTGCTTGCCCCACACTGTCCCTTTTCAGCCTGAAGAAGCCAGAAAGATTTTCTTCGGCCCCCTTGCTTACAGCAGTAAGGAGTTCCCAAATTAGAGGGGGGAATGAAGCCAGATTTAAAGTTAGGTAGTCAGTGTAGTTAGGTAAATCGGGTCTAATATCGAGTGAAATCTAAAATGGAGGCCATGCTGGGAATGACTCAGGGAAAATGCAGGACAATTCATGGAATGTTAATGAAGTCCTGAAAAGGCTCTAGGCCAAAGTCCACCTCAAAGAAATGTTAATGGAGCTCAGGAAACAGCCCCCAACAGATTTGGAGATAGCCATTCCTAGAGAAATGATAAGCCCATCCCAAAAGGTGATAATTGGGCCCACCTGTATCCTAACCCCTTCAACCTATATTCCATCACCAAAACTATAAAAATGGGAAAAAACAGCCCTTCCACGGATTCCCACCTTTTGGGTCCCCTTCTTCCTCCGGGAGAAGCCTTTTCTGCTGTCCTTTAATAAATTTCTAATTTCTACTCTGAAAAAAAAATTCATCTTGTAATAAGCATATTTTGTTATTAATGACGTACATAACAGATTTTTTAAAGAGATTGTATACAATACATATATTTGGGACTAGGAGTATACCTCAGTGGTAGAGCATTTGCCTAGCAATTGTAAGGCCTTGGGTTTAATCCTCACCTTCACAGAAAAGGAAAAACAACCACAACCAATTATTCCCTAACACTTTTGTCCATATGTTTGTGAGTATAATATAACTTGTATTTCAAATGAAGGGTTGTGTTTCTTATTTAAAGGAATGAGTAGTTTCAAGTTTCCAGTATCAAATATGACTTCCAGGTAGACATGTTTGTCATTGCCATGAGAACTGGTTGCCTTTTTCACTACCCTAGAATAATATGTTAAGTGGAAAATACAATAAAAATTGAGTGAGTATTTGCCCAGGTCCAAGTATGAGTTAAAGGTTTAGAAATATTTTATTGTCAAAAAGAGTACAAAGTGTGAAATGTCTAATAGTTTGTAGGTTGTTCATTTTATTAAAATTAGATTTTAAGGTAATAATAAAAACAACTATCCTTTGAAACTAACTATGAGTGCCAAGTACCTTGCAAGCACTATTGTATTTGAGGTTTACAACACCATTGTCTAGAGAGCTGTGTTCCTTGTTAAGTACGAGAGGCAGAGATAGAATTCAGACTCAGAAAAACATAACTCTAAAATGCAAACTTTCAACCCATGAACTATATTCCCTTCTGAGCCCCAAAGTTTTTTTTTTTTTTATTACTAAAAACTAAATCTATTCCAAGTCTTAATTTACTTTTAATTGTATTAAAAATTTTTTTGAAAGGGAATATTCTTATTACAAAAGTAGAACATACCGTGAAGTCTATAAAAAAGGTAAATCAAAGAAAAAATTAATTACCCATAGTCATAATACTCCCAAATTAATTCATTCAATAACTGTAAATTCTGTAGATTTTTTAACATTAGGTATCTGTAGGCCCACATGACCAAAGACTAGTGATGGTCTTCTTCTATCTAAAACTTAGACCCTAAAATGTGAAGGCATTAAGATTAAATGATGCCTCCCTGTTATTATATAGCAAGTGATAATGTTAAGTGTACTGTTTAAAAAATATTTTTTTCTGATAACATTATAGTTTATTAAATGTTCATGTTTTCAATGTTTACAACATAATTGATAATAGTTCATGGTATTCCAGTAAATATGTAAGTATTTTAACACTTAGTTTCTTTAATTTTTTTTTTACCAACTATTGGTGTTTAGTAAAATTTTACCATGTTTATTTTTGTTTAAACTTGAATCCATGTACTTATGCATTATGCATGCCTACATGATTGCAGGAATGCATTCCTTATTTATTTATTTATTTATTTTTTTGGTACCAAGGATTGGACTCAGTGATGCTTAACCACTGATCCACATACTCAGCCCTTTTTTTTGTATTTTATGTAGAAACAGGATATCACTGTGTTCAGTTGCTGAGGGACTCGCTAAATTCCTGAGGCTGGCTTTGAACTCACAATCATCCTGCCTCAGCATCCCGAGACTCTGGCGTGTACCACTGAAACCAGCTACATGACTTCATGTACAAGAGACCACATTGCAGTTAAATTCTCCAGGTATATTAAACATATTATCCTTAAAGTAATTTTTATGTAGGCAATGTGTGGGGGTATGTGTATATATATATATATATATATAAATTACTTCAAAGAATTTTATATATAATTGTATACAAACATATATAGGTATAAAAACTTGAAAAACAAGATACTTCTTTCCACTCTTTATTAGGATTATAAGATGATGGAAGAGGATTTCCCTATAGGAAGTAAAAGGTCTCAGTATTCATATTTTTCAGGAATACCACCAAAGAAATTTTGAAGTAAGCCTGGTAACAATGTGTAATGGTTTTCAGTCTATTGAGAAAACAGTGGATTGAGCAAGACTATATAATAGCACTATTTTAGAGTAGAAATTTTTTTGAGACAATTATTTACTCAAAGAAACTTGAGAAAATAATACATTTTTTGCCTTAGAGAATTCAAAAGATGTGTTTTCTACTGTGCTGATAGTATGATACTATTTTCACAAATTAAGAGCCCTCAATAGAGAAATGGCCCGACTCTCTAACTACTGTCAATGGTAATAGCTCAAGATCAACTACTTTAAAATTAAAATGACAATTTATTTTTTCAGCTCTTCTCTCCTGTTTAATTGGCATCTATTCAAAAATTCCATACATGGGTCAAATTATTTATTTACCTAGAAATAGATTCTGCAATGAATTTACACTGGAGCCTTTTAAAGTGAGTTGTGGTGCAGAAAATTAGATGTCTCCTGGGTAAAACATTGTGATTTTCAATAAATGCAATGGTAGATTGGTAACATCAGTTTTTAACATTTTTGAAAGAAAATTATTCATGCTGTTTCTCTGCAGTGCTTAACTTTGAGGATTCCTATAATCATTTGACCTTATGTTACATGAAGCTGACCCAGATTTGCATGCAGAGAAAAAACATTTTGGCTCAGACAGCAATCACTAAACTCACTTAACTGAATAAATTGGTTGTTCAGTAAAAAGTCTTGGTTAAATTCCTGTATATTGAGAGATTGGGGTTTTGATGCTATGTTCAGCTTGTTAGAAAAGAAAGATATATAAACTTAGTATTACTACATAAACAAAAGTACTATTTTACTCAGGTATTAATTGCCTGAAACTTTTGTTCAATTGATTGGTTTCTATAGATAGTAACAATTAGATACCTAACCAAGCCAGTAACTATAGATAGTACCTGAATTTACAAGTGTTATCTTTCTGACAAAATTATGGCTTTCTTCTTATACTGTATTCAATGAGTATCTTGCTTTAGGCTAAACAGTCATAGTAGATGATTTATACTTTAGAATTTTTGATTGAAAAAATCTGGGTCAAATCACCATTTCACCCAGCTATTGCCCTTCTTTGACTATTCCCTGAAGACCTTAAATGAGCGTACTACAGGGATACTGCCACATCAATGTTCATAGCAGCACAATTCACAATACCTGGACTGTGGAACCAACCCAGATGCCCTTCAATAGATGAATGGATAAAAAAATGTGGCATTTATACACAGTGGAGTATTACTCAGCACTAAAAAGTGACAAAATCATGGAATTTGCACGGAAATGGATGGCATTAGAGAAGATTATGCTAAGTGAAGCTAGCCAATCCCTATAAATCAAATGCAAATGTCTTCTTTGATATAATGAGAGCTACTAAGAACAGAGCAAGGAGGTAGAGCAGGAGGAAAAGATTAATATTAAACAGAGACATGAGGTGGGAGGAAAAGGGAGAGAAAAGGGAAATTGCATGCAAATGGAAGGAGACCCTCATTGTTTTACAAAATTACATATAAGAGGTTGTGAGGGGAATGGGAAAAAAACAAGGAGAGAAATGAATTACAGTAGCTGGGGTAGAGAGAGAAGAGGGGAGGGGGGATAGTAGAGGATAGGAAAGGTAGCAGAATACAACAGTTACTAATGGCATTATGTAAAAATGTGGATGTGTAACCGATGTGAATCTGCAATCTGTATTTGGGCTAAAAATGGGAGTTCATAACCCACTTGAATCTAATGTATGAAATATGATATGTCAAGAACTTTTTATTGTTTTGAACAACCAATAAAAAAGAGAAAAAGAAAGAATGAAAAAAAAGAAAAACCATAATGTGGTGAAAATAAACTAACAAACATTGTTGAAATAGTAATACTTAATGGAGAAACAATTTTAAGTATGACTAGCTTCATAATAAATATAAGTTCAAACTATGGTGATTTTTTTTTCATTAAAAAAAAAAGAATGACTGTTCTTTATAGGTATAGCATCTCTGTGGTTCTTATTAACTACTATATAATAAAATTACAAATTATTGTTAGTTATACAATATTTTTATACATGTCCAAAATCATTATACATGTCCAAAATAGATTTTTCACATTTAAAGTACTTTATACATAATAATGATTTTTAATCACTTCCCACTGAAGAAAATGATCACTATCCCCTTATTTTAGTGATTAGACACAGAGAAGTTTACCTTCTTGCTTATTGACACATGAATATAGAGACGGAGGTCAGGGTATTCATCTAGATTTGGATCTCTTTCATTCTTGGCAAATGTCATTAGTAGTTTGTTTGTTGGTTTTTTTTTAATATTTACTTTTATTTTTTGGCGGACACAACATGGGGTGCTGAGGTTCAAAACTGGGCCGCCCGCATGCCAGGGAGTGCTGTACCATTTGAGCCACATCCTTTCTTGGGTGGCTTTTTAATGCAGTGCTGGGTGTTCAACCCAGTACCTCACGCATGCTAGAGAAGTGCTTTACCTCTTATCCATAATCCTAGTCCCCAAAGTCCTTTACTTATTTTTTGGGGGGGAGTAGAGTGTGTGTGTGTAGTGCAAGGGATTGAATCCATGGCCTTAATCAGCAAAACAAGCACTCTACTGACTAAGCTATATCCTCAGCCCTGATCTATAGTCTTTTAACAGTGACAATGGAGCAGCCTGTCATTCAGTTTTTGATTCTGCACCCACTTGGCTCAGGTTGGAGGCAGGGCATGAAGCCTTGACCAATCAGTCTCTTAGGTGAGAAATGTCCAACCCTCATGCAGCCAGTGATGCGGGGGAGGGCGTCCACAATCTTCTGTTCCCTTGGTGTCTGGAGCCCACCATTTTTTCAGTCTTTTTGTTTGCTTCTGTCCTGGATCCAAGAGCAGGTGTCTGTGCTATGCAGAAACTGAAAACAAATCACAGGGAGAACACTGAGAACCCTGAGAGCCAGGAAATGGTAAGTGTGCCTTGTTATCTTGAGACTGGGTAGGAAGGTGGCTTAAAGCTGACAGAAGTGGCAATGGTGGAAACTGGTAGTCATGGCTAGGGAGTCCTCATGGTCCTCTCCAGAGTCTTGTGGCCAGAGGGTCTCTCTGTGGTAACTTAGCGTTCACCTCCCTCTGACTAGTCTAGTGAGGCTTAGATCAGCAGTTGAAAACCTGGGCATTTTGTTCCATAATTGTAAGGTGTTTCCAGCTTTTTTCTAAAGCCCTTTGTGGGCTTCCATGTCCCATGATTCCAGCATGTCTCCAGAATGCATAATGAAGACTGAGATAATTACCAGGAGAGAACCACAACTACATTTGTTGTATTCAAGCATGATAGAGGCTGCTGATTTAGGGCTTGTTACTCATGAGGGTTTGTTCATTTGTTTGTTTATTATTTTTTGTGTGTGTGCGTGTTTGTTTGTTGTTTACTTTTCGGTACCAGAAATTCAACCCAGAGGTGTTCATCCACTGATTCACATTCCCATCCTTTTTTAATATTTTTATTTAGAAACAGGGTCACTTTGAAGTTCTTAGGGCCTCACACATTTGATGATGCTGGCTTTTAACTCATTCTCTTCATGAGTCCTGAGATTTTTAAATGTAGCAGAAGCAGTATCTCAAATCCAGAACAAAAACCTGAAATTCAGAACTTCAGATTATCTCTCCATAGGTCTCAGAATAAACCCCTAGTTTTCTAACTCTCTGTTCACATATCCAAAACTAGGGTTCTCTGTTCACAGAGAATAAGTTTAATAATGACCATGTAATGCAGATAATGGGCCTCACTCAAAGACACCTGGTGGCTAACTGAAAGATGTTAATGAGCACCATTA
The DNA here is from genome assembly GCF_048772815.1 of Callospermophilus lateralis. Classification (NCBI taxonomy): domain Eukaryota; kingdom Metazoa; phylum Chordata; class Mammalia; order Rodentia; family Sciuridae; genus Callospermophilus; species Callospermophilus lateralis. Next base: position 70,390 of record NW_027513509.1, on the reverse strand, counting down.
AGGCCTATTTCAAAAGTAAAAGACCTTGAATCCCACTTGTGGGAAAACCTTCTACAAAGTCCTTTGTCCCAGGAGTGATTTCTTATTGAATTTGAAGGAAAAAGGATGGGTCACAGAAAGAATAAAAGTGAACCCATATGGTAGTCAGGATGCCTTTTCCAAAGCCTATTTTAAATGCATTATGCTCCATGTTCTGCCCAAAACCATCAGTAAACTTCTAAGATGGCACACAAAAATGATTTTTTTTTCTGATATCAATCCTCATACAACATGGTGGCCGTTCTATTTCTTCTGGCTTAAATAATTTTTTTTCTTCAAAATTTATGAAACAAGCACCCAGATTCATGGAAAACTGAGAAATTTTGGTTCATCTAAAAACTCCACTTTCAGCATTATTAATCATTATTTCCCCATGTTTTATTTCAAATGTATGCATCATTTATAATGTTTTTCTTCAAGAACTGGAGGGCATTTTTAAAAGATTTTCATTTTTCATTCTGAGATTTTCACATGAGAAAAAAGCAGAATAATATTAGGTGACATTAAAAAGAATGAATCTCTCCTAAATGAGGTTTATGTGTCCCATTTAAAAATTTTTTAAAAACTGTAATGGGTCATCAGTTGAGGGTGTATTTATTTATTAATTAATTTGTTTACTTACTTATTTATGGTCAGACCATTTCATTAAAATAACCCACAGAAGGAACTGGGGTTGTGGCTCACTGATAGAGCACTCACCTATAACATGCAAGGTCCTAGGTTCGATCCTCAGCACCAAATAAAAATAAGTAAATAATAAATAAATTAATAAATAACCCACAGAAATATTCCAAACATTTCAAGAAACACTTTTATTCTGGTGTGGTAGGAAAAAATAGAAGTGGGACTAACTTGAATTTAAATTACATGCAAGTTCAATCTTTCTCTCTCTCTCTCTCTCTCTCTCTCTCTCTCTCTCTCTCTCTCTCACTCTCTGTACTGAGGATTGACCCTAGGGCCTCATACTAAGAAGGCAAGCACTCTACAAGCTGAGCTATTTACTCAGTCTCATTTTTTGGGGGGGGAGAAACCAGGGATTGAAGTCAGGGGGCACTCTACCACTGAGCCACATTCGTACCAATATTTTGTATTTTACTTAGAGACAGGGTTGCACTGAGTTGCTTAGTGCCTCACCATTGATGAGACTGGTTTTGAATTCATCAATTTTATTTCTCAGTCTTGTAAACAGCTGATATTACAGGCATGCACCATTATGCCTTGCCAACTTCAATCTTAAGGGCTAAAGTACAGTCAAATTAGATCAAAGTCCATGTCAATATCTTGGTACTATATATATAAAGGTGTTGATAGACCTTATGTTTTATTTACTTATATGTGGACCTGAGAATTGATTCCAGTGTCTCTCATGTGTCAGACAAGAGCTCCAGTGAGCTCCAGCCGTAGCCACCTGGAACATATTTTATTGGGCACATTGGAGATTGAACTCATAAACACTTCACTGCTAAGACAAATCCCCAGTATTTTTGTTTTGTTTTTTACTTTATTTTGTGAAAAGATCTCACTGAGTTTTTTAGCACCTCGCTTCTGCTAAGGCTGGTTTTGAACTTCTGATAACTCTTTCTCAGCCTCTTCAGCAACTGGGATTACAGGCTTGCACCCACACACCCAGCCCCTGCTACATTTTTAATAGCTGTTATAGGTAGATTTCAACCAGTACCCTTAACTTTTCTCTAATATATATTTGATTTGAATACATAATAGTGAAACAGATTCTATTTTTTATCTCCAACACTGCTTTTGGTTATGACAGTGTCTGAGTTAAGATTCCCCATTAAAGAATTTACTGTGTGTTGTGTTCTCATTCTGACTTCCCATATGACCTAGTTCTGAGTTTTAGAATATCTGAAACAAGGATCTCAGAGATTCCATATTTTTTGGAGTATTTAGAAAACACCACTATCTGAGTCTTGCATTCTAGGGACCAGTTTGAATTTTAAGTATGTAGCTTCTGAAGGGATGGACTAATTGGATGCGTTGCAACTGGAAGGCATTTTATGATATACTTTCTATCTAAAAGGTACTTCATTTGTTTCTTCTTATTAGATACTGTGAATAAAGTTACAATAAAAATAGATGTGTGGCAATATATTTAGCAAAAGGATTCCAAATTTTTTACATATATACCCAGAGTTATTATTAGCAGATTGTATGGAATTTTTTTTAAAAAGAATTATAATTTATATTTTTTAATTTATTTAAATAATGGAGATTAACCCCAGGGAATTTTACCAGTGTGCTACATACCCAATCTCCAACACTTTTATTTATTGATTGATTTTTGAGAGAGGGTTTCACTGGGTTTCTTAGGGCGTTGCCAAGTTCTTGAGGCTGGTCTTTAACTTGAGAATAAACCCCTAGTTTTCTACCTCTTATTCTCCTAAGCCACTGGGAGTACAGGCATGTACGACCTTGCACTTCTACCCCAAGTTATTACTAGTGGATTATGTGCATTTTTGTTTAGGGCTTTTAAAGAATCTTTACCCTTTTATAAAAGATATTTATTAAATTTATTTAAAATATATTTATTAAATGTATTTAAAAATGTCACCAACATTTTTACATATTTGTGTACTGTGGAATCCCTATTAATTATGAGATATTTGCTTGGTTTTGTATGGTCTGGTGCTGAATATTGAACCCAGAGTTGCATATCGCTGAGATACATCCACATTCTTTTTTATGTTATATTTTGAGACAGGCTCTCATTAAGTTGATTGTAGCCTTGTTATGTTAATGAGGCTGTCTTTGAACTAACAATTCACCTGTTTCATTTTCCATAGCTTCTAGAATTTCAGGCATATGCCACCATGCATGACAATTTTAGTTTTTTATAATAGCCATTCCAACAGAACTGCATAGGCTGCAGACAATTTTTTGATTACTGCATTAAATCCCTGAGGCAGTTTATGTGAAGTAGCCAGTGTAGGAGTGTTGAGTAAAGATTAGCAAGGATTGTAGAATGTGATAGACATTATTATCTAAAGTACATGTATGGGGCTGGGGATGTGGCTCAAGTGGTAGTGCGCTCACCTGGCATGCGTGCTGCCAGGGTTTGATCCTCAGCACCACATACAAACAAAGGTGTTGTGTCCGCCGAGCACTAAAAAATAAAAATATTAAAATTCTCTCTCTCTCTCTCTCTCTCTCTTTAAAAAAACAAAGTACAAATATGAAGTCAGGAATTGATGTGAACATACTTTATATACAAACAGAGGTATGAAAAAATTGTTCTATATGTGTAATAAGAATTACGATGCATTCTGCTGTCATGTATTTAAAAAATAAAACAAATAATATTTATATGTATTGCTGAGAATCAAACTCAGTGCTTTTGCACATGCTAGCAAAGTAGTCTACCACTGAGACACAACTCCAGCCCATGTAACCAGCTTTTTATACTCTCTTTGTAGTAATCAGAAACAACTTTAAAAATTGAAATTGCATTTATATCACTTTTCCTAGTACAGTAATGCATTACTAACTAAACTTATTCTTAGTATTTTTTAAAAATAATCTAATGGATGACTGTTATTTCTTTCCAGAGACTATTTTATCACTTCTTTAGGCCTTGGTGAAGGGCCTTTATTTTCAGAATATAGATGTCTTCTATTATCAAATGGGTCCATGCTAAGTGTGTTGAAAATAGTGATTCTAAAACTTCACACAATCTACACATTTCCAAGACTATAGAAGAAAGGGAAAGACAATATTCATAACCAAGAAACCATTTCCATTGGAAGCATAGTATCAGTGTTCAACCTGAAGTATAATCCAGGTCTTTCAGTGGTAAGGTTGTTTAAGAACCACAAACATAGGTTTTTGGGATCCTCGAAAGTACACTGAATGGCTTTAAATCATTACTCTTCTTCAAAATAAAATTTCTGCTACCTACTTAAAAATAAAGCACTATGAATGAGAAAGGTGAATGAGACATAAGTTCTGTGGAGGTACTGATGTTGACCTTTAATTATAGTTCATAAATAGTCAAATAAGAAGGGCCTTAGGGTGGTCTCATCTTTTCCAACACATGATATGGAATACTTAGATGAACTGACATGAAATAATAAAAATGCATTTCAGGAAAGTGATGTCACAGAAATTTTCAGGGTAGAATCTTAGAAATGTGGGAAAAATATATTCATATTCATATGCATTTCTATAGAAAAAAATAAGTGATAAGTACATGAGTAGGGTAAATTCAGTATACCTCATGCATTGTAGGTTGAAGGTAATGATAAAGTAATAACTGAGGAGATCCAGAACTCTATAATTGTGGGAGACATTAATAGCAATTTAGAAAAAGAAAATATAGTTAAATCCCTTTAGATTTGCCTCAGTCATCTGTTCCTCTAATGAATTTGATTCTGTCAAATGAGATTATGTGGGTATGGTTCTCTCTGAATTTATGTTTTCTCTTGTTTTTATATTTTGTCAGCTATGTCATGTAAAGCCCTGTCTAAACTCCCTTTGGGGATCTTTTACCTCCTGTTCTGGACTGCAGAGCAGAGATCCACCTCACTCATTCTGTGCAATGAATTGAATTTTGTAAGTCATTGCCAACAATGGTTGGAAGAACAAGCATATTGGAGGGTCTTTCATATCCTGCAATATGGTTGTCAAACCTTGTGGGTTAAAGGTAGTTACTTGCTATGTTAGCAACATCTTCCCTATGAGAAGGGCTTACCTAGATTGTTTGGTTTGGAAGCCCCGTGAACACAGAAGAGAAGCATTTATGCTCACAAACAAAGGAATGCCAAAAGCCATTAGATGTGAGAAAATACATAAAATAAAATCTTCTCTTAGAGCTTTCAGAGGTAAAAAGTTTATTTCTGTTTTCTATAAGAAAACTAAAATTTCTCTTTGGCCTGACAATATTTTGATGTTTTAAACTTGCTTGCAATTTCTACCTGTGTTTTGAATTCACCTATGCCTGGCTATCCCTTACCAGATAGCAACCCTCTCTAAAACTTTACTGGTGCCTCATAAATTCTGGCTCCCACTGACCCAATAACAATTCTCTCTAAATCTCAGTGGCAGCTCATAAATTCTAAGTCTGGAGCTGAATTTATTCCCTCCCTTGAAATGTTAGCCATGTAGATCCTTAACCTGCTATCTGCCTTTATATTATGATTTTCAAAATCTTGTTAGCTGTAAGTACCTTAGCACCCACCTCCTTTGTAACTTTTTGTGCTGTAAAAATATTTTCCTGAAGATCAGGGGGATGATCTCTAGCATGGGGTCTTGTAAGACACAGTCCTGGCCAGCTTTTGTCTACACAATACAATCTTGATTTAATTTGATTTAAAATTGGAGTTGGTGGTCTTTACTTTGTGTTTTGGTTTAAGATTAACCTTTTTTTTAACTTTAGTGTAAATAAAACCAAAGAACACAACAAAACTCCTGTAAATGAGCCAGGTGCATAAGAATAGTCATTCCTTACTGAAAGCACAGTATTCATTATAGAAATGATATAAAAGATCTCTCAAATATCAAGAGAGTTTAGGAGGTAGAAATTTTATTTCTTTCAGAATATAGGTAGTAAAATAGTACAAAAGAGAAAATGTGAAGCATGAATATATTAAGTAATATGCAAAAAAAGTCACCAAAATATTTATTACAAAAAATCATATCTACAGAAATGGTTCAAAGAAGCTGTCTTTTTGTCAGGAATAAACATTTGGATAAGAATGGAAGTTTTGGTTCTCTTTTTAAGTAGTTTTACTCACAGTGAATTATCTTTACACTATTTCTGCATTTTACTGGTTGGAACTAATTATAATTCATATATCTTCAAAAAAGGTACTGAATGCAGAAAAATATTATTGCTCATGTTTGAATCACCTACATTATTTGATCTTTCCCCTTTTAAACCAAAAATCTGCATAAAACCATCTCTTAATAAATATCTCTATCTCTGTATATTAGCAGCAACTGAGTTATAAAATTTGCTATGATAACTTGTCTCTTCATGTACTTAAAGACTATGAATTTGCTGCTTAGCACTTAGGTATAATTCTCTATGGTGTTCTCTAGTTATTTTTGTCTCTATGTTTTATACCAAGCTCTTAGTATGTGCCTTAATTACTCTGTGTAGCAATGTAGGATTTATGTCTTATTTGTGACACTTTGTTTCCAGAACTGTGTTTAAAGGGAAATATTTACAAAATGATTATCGAGGAAAAAAATCTATTTAGTATTATATTTTATTTTATATTTATTTATATGTTTATGTATACATATTTTATTATTTAGAAACACACTTTGATCTGAAACTATAGTGCTACTAGTGTACGTTAGCTTGAATTGGTTGTGAGAAACAAACTAAAAAGACATTTCTCTGTGTTAGTTGGTGATTTCTGGAACCTCAGGAACCTAGTGAACAATGGCAGAAATAAGTAACTCTCTAGTTTGAGACAGAACCACCAAACTAGATGATGTTTTGCTCCTGCTTTCTATCTTGATCATTGGAATCATAACTTTAAATATACATGGAAGACTTTTGGAATTCTCTACTGTTAATTCGTTTAAAAAAATCAATGAAAGTGAAAAATAATGCAGGAAAGATAGATAATTAATTTCAAACTATTCATTTGTTAAAATAAATAATTTTTTTAAATCACCAGAAATTCTGAAAAGTTAGAAAAGTTGAAAGCTTTAGAAATAGCCTAAGGCAATTTCTCTTTTCTCAGGATAGTAGACTATGTTTCTCTTTTCTCAGGACAGTATACTATGTCTCCAACTCATTCCTCTATAGAATTGGACTGTGTGCAAATATGAAAAATAAGTGCTAAGATGCCACACATGGCTTAAAAGTTTAAAATCCTGACAGAAGCTCAAATCTGCCATTTTTCTACTTTACAGAATAGAAAATCTTAAATTTATAAACTTCACAAAAATTTGAAGAAGTGTAATTCAAAATGACCTAAAAAATGAAAAAAACATTGAAGGATGACCCATTGAACATGAGAACTTACAATATTGAAGCCCTTATATTAAATGTCTTCTTATCATTGTCAAAATTTTCCATGTTCATATTATCAATATATTAATCAAAATTTTTATGCATTTAATAACAAATATCTAATTTCCTATTTTATTCTGTCTTTTAAAAAATTAGTAGTAATCAATATTAATAATTTAATGCTCATACTTTTAAAGTATGAAACATATGCTTTAAAAGCTATGGCTATAGCAAGTGAAAAATCCAGCCTAATTTTCATTTAAGACTGGAAGCCATCTCATCACAAAGGCATGAAAAATTAATTTCTGCTTCATTATAAATTACCTTGATTTGTAACCTTGCTTGAAATGCCTTCCAGTGCCTTGAACTCATCCATGTCTGGTTTTCCCTGATGAGATAACAACCCTCGCTGAAACTTTAGTGATGACTCATAAATTCTGGCTTTCCCTGACCAAATAACAACTCACTCTGAAACTTTACTGGTGCATCATAAATTCTGATGTTGTTATCTAAATTTACTCCCTGAGTGATGAACCATTTAGACCATTAACCTACGACCTGCATTTGTATTATGCTTATGAAAATTCTGTTATTCGTGTAAGTTCTCAAGACACCCCCCTTTTGCAACCTTTTGTGCTATAAAACTACAGTCCTAGAGAACTGGAATGGTGTCTTTTTTTCCCATGGGTTCCAGGAGAGACTGTTATGCTCAAATATGGGACCCCCAAAAGACCACCAGAGACCAAGATCGATGTAAGCACCAAAGAGATGTTTATTGCAATCTAGCTCAGTCCTCCACACATAAACCAACTGGTGGCTTAGAGGCCCTGAGCCCAGGGTTAGCAGTTTTATAACTCTTTTGGAAGGCAGGAACCCCACATACATTATAGCATCTCTTAGCAAATCATCACACACCTTGGGAAAATCATAAACAACTGTAAAACATGATTAGCACATTCACTGGTGGGAACAAGTTGGGTAAGCGTGATTAATTAGTACAAGATGGGTATTCATTTGAACAGACTGGCTTAGGCCACAAGGGGAGTGTATGCTGAATTGTATGGTTTCCCAAAATGTTATCAACCACCATAAACTACTGTAAGGGTCATTTGGAATCCCAGGAATTTTCTCTGCTTCATGCTGATTGGTGGCTGCTAAGGGGTTGCTATGGATCCCCACCTAGCCTGACTGAGTCACAGACACCAGGCCCAGCAGATGTCATCTGTTATTTGTAGATAAACAACTCAGCAGGTTGGGGATGAGCCTAGGAGTGCTCTGTGTGTCTTTCCAAGGACAAGAGTCAAGCCCCCTTCCTTCAACAGTCTTTGCTCTGAGGTAGAGGGTGGTTTCTCACCTTATACCTTATGGTTTTTTTAATGTATTTTTTTTAGCTGTATCTGGACACAATACCTTTATTTCACTTATTTATTTTTATGTGGTACTGAGTATTGAACCCAGGGTCTTGCACATGGGAGGTGAGCACTCTACTGCTGAGCCACAATCCCAGCCCCTTATGTCTTGTTTTTATTGGGCATTTTTACTTTAGGGGGTTTCTTCCCAGTTCAAACTTCAATCTGTCACCTAAAAAGAACAGAGATCAATCAATCAGTCAATAAAATTTTATAATTATTGTCATCATTTTATATTAATTCCTGAATAATATACAAGCATATGTAATTCATAAACTGAAATGACTTTATATGTAAGTTTAAATTTAAAGTAGTTCCCACTTATGGGAAAACAACTTTGTCTTAAAATAACAGCAGCCTGAGACACTGGGGTATATTTCTCAGATTAAAAAAAAAAAAAAAAAAGCACTCAATGACCTGAGATTCTAGCCCTTATTCTTGCCTGGATTGGATAATATTCCCTGTCACTCAAAAAAGGGCTCACTTCTCTCAGATCCAATGTTCATGATCTGAAGTCCCTTCCAATCAAGAGAATTTTGTGGGAACTGTCCAATCCTGTGTGTCATCAGGGAGTAGGATGGTGGGCTTTCACTTCTTATCTCCTGAGTCCTCCATTTTTGCCATCTGTAGTCTCTTACTTCAGAGTCACAGGTTGTTCTGCTATGCAGGAACTGAGGATCCTAAGTAGCCCTACTTCTGAGAACCATGAAATGGTGAGTGTGCATTGGCCTAGCAATGGAGGCTGGGGGAGGAAGACTATTGGAACCACAAGACTGGCTGTGTTGAAAACAGGAGCTAGCAGATTGGGACCCTGGGCAGTCTCTGGAGTGTGCAGGCTTAAGTCCTCCACTGGGCCACTATGTCCTAAGTCCTACTGGCCAACCATGTGGGGAATATGTCACTTGCAGAGACTCTTTGCTGCCTTCCTTAAGCTCAGAGGGCATCCTCAGAATCTGCATAAAATACTATGTGGCAGGTGTGTTCCTGCAGCCCAGTGTCTTACCAGATGCTGGAGATTGACAGGTGAAATAATTATCAAAATCAAATCTCCAAGGGCAATTTTCCTGCAGGAGAGGGGCTGTCATTTTGTCATTATGGTACCTAATTTCCTTTTGGGCCAGCTAATTTTTATTTTGACATTCTTTTATTTTTACTTTCTTCATTATTATTATTTTGTAAAAGTTATGTGAACTTTACTACTTAGTCATATCCTTGGAAGTGGAGCCAGATTTACAGATAGGTAGTTAGTGTATGTAGGTAAATTGGGTCTAATAGCCAGTAAGATCAAGAATGAACACCATATTGAGGATGGAGTCAAGAATAAGGGGAATTGAAAATGTCCCCAAGGCCCTGAGCCCATAGCAAGGAAATTTTAATGAAGCAGCTCACAGCAAACATAAGGATTCTAATCCAAAAGCCCTTCCTGACCAGATTACTCCTTCAGCCCACCTGTCCTCCACACTTTGGGTCTTCCCACCTACATTCCAACACTGCAAGATAACAGAACAAAGGACAGGAATGTGATAGGAATGAGGGATAGCTGAAGGAAGACCTCAGCTATAAAAAAGCTAAAAAGACCTTAGTTTTTAAAAAAAATACCTTTCATGGATTCTACCTCTTTGGCCCCCCTTTTTCTTCTTGGGAGAAGTCTTTTCTACTGTCCTTTAATAAAGCTTCTACTTTTCGCTCTAAACCTGCCTTGGCACAGTTCTCTGGTGTTATACTTCAGCATTTGGCAAGCAAGGACTCTTCACCCATAAACAGCCCTAACAGGTTTAAATTTATTTTGAGAAAGGTCCTAGCTAAGTTGCTGAGATTATTTTTGTTATGGTTTGATTTATCTAGAATTTTCTATTGCAATAAAGCATACTGTTTTTACATATATATGTGTTCATATGGGGATCTTATTTATATTGTGATTCTTTGATGATTATTGTAATATTATAATTTCACAATATCTATGAATAGTAGGTCATGATAAGTTCGTTTTTTGCTCTTATAATTGAAAAGGTTTTTGACTAAAGTTACATATAACTTTGTAGATGAATTTTTAAAATTTATGCTTAATGCATTATTGCTGTATTTAATAGTCAGGTTTATTTTGACATAACCATAAAACGTGGAATATAATTTGCCCCCCTTAGGTATCCAGTAGTTCCCGTTTGCCTATTCTCCTATTTTCTTCTATCTTATATTTATTTATCATTTTTTAAAAAATTATTGCTTCATAGAATACACATAAAAGTAGACTTCATTTGATATGTTCATATTTGTACATAGAAATTTGGTGAGATATATTGTTTAATTTGAAAGAAAATTATCATCTTTATAATGATGAGTTTTATCCTCTGTACATGGGATGTATAATTCAGTCTTTTATGTGCTTTTTGTGACTTTCATTTTCTCATAATTTCTACATATTTAGTTTCTAAAAATGTACACATATGAAATACCACTTGCATAAGGCACCTATGTAAAATTTATGCATAGTGTTTTATGCTCTTTTGTAAACTGGATATATTATGGAATGTAACTGGCTCTAGTTACCAATTTTTCTACAGATTATTATTTATCTCTTCCATGATCTATATTGTATTGAGCTGTGTCCTTGAGCTTCAAGTTTTTGGGTGAGTACCATTGAGTACTTATATGTTATTATGATGACATATGCTCTAATTTCAGTAAGTCTCTGTAATGGGGAGTATCATGTATATTCAATAGCAAAATAGTTTCCACAAATAGATACTAATTTAAACTCCTTTTGAGTTAATGATTATTGATTTGTTTTAAATGTTTATCAATATTACTTAATTTTTCCCATGATGAGTTTTTATTTTGTATTTCTTAAGTTTCTAAAGTTTTTGAATTTTATACTTAATAAAAATATCTCATGTATAAATTTGTAGTTCAAACTTCTGTCATTTATATCTTTTGGCTTAAAAGATGAGAAAAGAATCTAAAAATGCAGCTAGCGATTGATTTCAAGAAAAAGAAAAAGTTTTAAATTATTTTTTTTAAATTGACATTTTTCTTTCCTCATCTTTTATTATAGATTTTTTTGTATGATTGTAAAGGTAGGTTATTTAAAGTGGATTCCAGGCCTTATCTTTGTTAATTACTACAGGAAAAATAAATAAGAAATTTCTCTACACTATGGCTGCATGAAAGTGATAAAATTTCTTTAAAATTATATGGTAATAAAATTGTTAAATGACATATTTACTAAACATCCAGTCATTAAATTTTTTTTTCTGTAATATTTTTGGCAGTGAATCATGAACTCTATTATCTGGATTTTGGAGTTTAATATAAAATCATATGGAATAAAATTTGGCCACTCCTCGAAATATTTATACATAATTTGTTGTTTACTTAATGACATGTTGTGGAGATAGCAACTAATGAACATATTTATTTTTAGAAATACTTACTTTTTTCTTTTTCAGTTTCTAAAAAGCCTTTTAGATTTATTTCCTTACTGAGTCACTCAGGGCCACTGATGTGTTTTTTTTTTTTTTTTTTTTTTTTTCATTTTGTAATCTCCAGGCATTTACCCTTCTAAGAAATCTGTCTTCTGAGCTCTGTTTCTGAAGATTTTCTTAAAATGACAGAAAAAAAAGTATTTGTGTTGCCCCTGAAATGTATTCTCAATGCACTCTCTTCAAAATGGAGAGGAAAATAATATTTCCCCAGACTGACATCCCTGTGTCAGGAGCTAAATATACATTGATGATCTTTAAGAAATTTCTACAATTCTGTCTCTGGGTAGTTTTCTCTTGTCTGCTGAATTGCCATTTAGTATCCACATACACATGTTTTTTTCATATACTCTGTGAATAATTTTAGAGGGTACAGATGAATAATGCTCTTCATGGACGCTATGAATACCTGTGTGTTCTGTAGTGCAAAGCTGAGAAAGCCCTGGGAGACACTGTGCAGATTCTAATTGGTTTACCATTATCTGCCACTCACATGAATTTTCTTTCAAAAGCTTGTATTAATCTTTTCACTTTAGGCATCCATGTCATCCACATTCCCAAGTATAAAAGTTTGAATCTTTCTTTTCTGAACTCCAGGTTCCATTTCTTTTATGGTTCAATGTGGTGCAAATAATTATGTTTTTTGTCTTTTACACTGTGTTTCTAATAAAAACGTTCTCCGCTTCAAGCCAATATTTTCCATGTTCAGCTATGTTTAGAAAATGACATAGAAAATTGTATTTAATAATTTATAAAGGAGAGTTGAGAATACTTCTTTCTTGTATTCCCCTTCCTTAGAAACTGAACCAGAACTATGCTTGGCCTTTTGAAGGGGACACCATAACCAATCAGATATATAGAAAAAATGTTGATTGATTGTATATTCTCTTCTAAGAATTCTCTGTTCAGATTCTTGGCCCATTTTATGATTGGGTTGTTGTTGTTGTTATTATTATTATTATTATTATCATTATTTGCTTAGCTTTTTGAGTTCTTTGTGTACCCTAGAGATTAGTGCTCTATCTGATGTGTGATGGGTAAAAAAATCATTCTAGGATGTAGGCTCTCTCTTCACCTCACAAATTGTTGCTTTTGCTGAGAATAAACTTTTTAGTTTGATTCCATCCCATTTATTAATTATTTGTTTTAATTCTTATCCTATAGGTGTCTTATTAAACAGTTTGGGGCCTAATCCCACATGATGAAGATTAGAGCCTGCATTTTATTCTGTTAGATGTAGAGCCTCTGGTTTAATTCTGAGGTTCTTGATACACTTTGAGTTGAGTTTTCTGCATGGTGAGAGATAATGGTTTGTTGAAGAGGCTATCTTTTCTCCAGTGCATGTTTTTGGCACCTTTGTCTAATATATTATAATTGTAATTTTGTGTGTTAGTCTCTGTGTCCTCTATTCTGTACCATTCGTCTACCAATCTTTTTTTTTTTTATTGCCAATGCCATGCTGTTTTGTTACCATTGCTCTGTAGTCTAGTTTAAGGTCTGGTATAGTGATGCCACCTGCTTCACTCTTCCTGCTAAGGATTACTTTAGCTATTCTTGGTCTTTTATTTTTACAGATATATTTCATGGTTGCTATTTTTATTTCTATGAGGAATGCCATTGGGATTTTGATCAGAATTGCAGTAAATCTGTATAGTGCTTTGGTAGCATGGTCATTTTGATTATATTAATTCTGCCTATTCGTGAGCAAGGTACATCTTTCCATCTTCTATGGTATTTTTTTTAATTTTTTTTCTTTAGGGTTCTGTAGTTTTTCTTGTTTAAATCTTTCACCTCTTTCATTAAGTTGCTTCCGAAGTATCTTATTTTTTCAAAGTTAATGTAAATGGGGTAGTTATCTTCATTTCTTTCTCAGAAGATTTTTCACTAATATACAGAAATGCCTTTGATTTATCAGTGTTGATTTTATATCCTGCTACTTTGCTAAATTTATTTACTAGTTCTAGATATTTTCTGGTGTAGCTTTTTGAGTTTTTAGGTGTATAATCATATCTGGCATTTGCAGGTAAATGGATAGCATTGGAGAAGATAATGCTAAGTGATGGTAGCCAATTTCAAAAAAATGCCAAATGTTTTGTCTGATATAAAGAGGCTGACTCATAATGTGGTAGGGAGGGGGAGCATGAGAGAAATAGATGGATTCTAGATAGAGCAGAAAGGTGGGAAGAAAAAAAGGGGGCAAAGGATTAGCAAGGATGGTGGAATGTAATAGAGTTCATCATCAAAAGTACATGTATGAAGACACAAATTGGTATTACCATACTTTATATACATCCAGGGATATGAAAAATTGTGCTCTATACATGGAATAAGAATTGTAATGCTTCTGTTATCATTTATTTAAAAAATTGAAATAATATGAAAAAAGTTTATAAATTATATATATTAAATATATGCATGTTATACATAGAACATATATATATATATATATATATATATATATATATATATATATATATATATATATATATATATATATTTATGTACAGATCTAGGAGAAAGCAAGTCTCTTTCCTGAATTTTAAAAAATCAATTAATTTATGAATTTGTTATAATTTGCTATTAGAGCAGAATGCAATTCACTTCATAGTACACAAGTGGAGCACAAAATTTTATTTCTCTTATACAGAAAGTATAGTTACAAAACCCATGTAACTCTGTGTACAAAATATTTCCATCTCATTCCACCATCTTACTTACCTCTATACCATTTACCAACATCTCCCTCCCCTTTGTCTTATTTAAAGTTTCTTCATTTCTTCCATGCTACCTCCCACTTCACTCATTGTGGATCAGCATCCACTTAGCAGAGTAAACATTAGGTCTTTGGTTTAGTGGATTGGTTTACTTTCTTTAACATGATATTCTCCAACTCTATCCATTTACTTCCCAATTCCATAATTTTATTCTCTTTATGCTCAGTAATATTTCACTGTGTATATAGACCATATTTTCTTTATCCATTCATCTCTTGAAGAGCATATAGATTGGTTCTATAGTTTACCTATTGTGAATTATTTTGCTATGAACATTGATGTGGATATGCCACTGTATTATGCTATTTTTAGCTCTTGTTGGTCTAAACTGAGGATTGGGATAGCTGGATCAATTTTGGTTCCTTTCCACGTTTTCTAAGGAATCTCCTTATTCTTTTCGAGATTGGTGTCACCAATTTAGAGTCGTCACCAATTTGAGGGTGCTTTTCCAAAAATACATCTACTTTATTAGGAATATTTTAAATACATAATGGTGATTTTCACATAGTGGAAATTATGGGTTATACTATAAAATTCAATTTTTACTATTTTTATATGAATTCTAAAAAAAATAATTAACTTTCCACCCCATATAATTTTAATGCTCAATCTGTTTCCATACAACAGAAGTTAACTGAAATTTTACGGGATTGTCACTGTACTATTTTCCTCCAGAAATAATATATTTACATATATAATCTACAAATTCAAAAGGCCTCATATGCAAGTTTAAATGCAAATGCTTTCTGGGTTGGCTGGATTTTACTTCTCCAAGGATACCTAGCCTTAAATTAGCTGCAGCCTCAAAAGAAAAAAAATAAATGAACAGACAAGACCCTACAATTGTGACATCATTTATTTTTAGATTTGATGTTATCTCCTGTCACTCAAAAAACTCACTAGGCTCAGATTGAGCATATGATGACATAAGTTGTGTCCAATCAGGAGCCCTTATATAAGCATTGTCCAATCCACACATATTCAGTAAAGATAAGCAAGTTTTGACCATCTGGTGTGAAGCCTGCCAGTGTGGGTATCCATTTCTAGGCTCCCTCACTTATGTTCAGTGAACCTGATTTTTTCTCCTGTATAGGTACTGTGTGATTTATAGAGAGGACACTTGGTTCCTAAAAATACAGTAAATGATGAGTGTGCAGTGGAATCCTCAGACTGGATGGTGAGTCTGGTTGAAACGGCTGCACTGACTATGGTGGGAACTGGCAATGGTTGGCTAGAATCCCTGGTGTAATCTTTGGTTTCTCCAGTCCTGTGTCTTCTTCTGAGAAAGGTCAGCCATGAGTCTCCACTGGCCAGTCAACTGGACCATATATTAACAGTAGACCCTGCAAGTCCTATAGTATTCTATAGAATATCTTCATCCCCTACTTTAAATTCTATTTGAGAACATTTGCAGCAATATTTCCGAATCTTCTCAGACTGTGTTATGGATTCTGGAGTCAGGAGATCATCACAATCACAACTCCATGTATTTTTTTCCTCCAGGAGAGGGATGAGATACTCTATAGATATCTCAGTTTTTCTTTACTCCTGAATTCATTCTCCTTCTTTTTGGATTTGTGGTATTGTGGATTAAGCCAGAGGTACTGTACCATTTAGCTACATACCTAGTACTTTTTTTTTATCTCCAGACAGTTGCTGAGTGTGAATTTAAATTTGTGTGCCAGTATTGTGAGTTGTATTTATATATAAAATTTTAGCTTACTGTTCAATGACAACTTCCCCCTTTCCCAGTATTATCAGTTACATTATTGCAGTATTATCAGTTACTTTACCCATATTATATTTCAAATGAACATGGTATTTTCAATTGTTATACCAAAAACTGGATGAGACTTTTAAAATAATCTTTTTTTTCCTCTGGGTGCAATGATACATGCATATTAATTCCAGAGAGTCAAGTGGCTAAGTAAGAAAGATTGCAATTTCATGGTAAGCATCAGGAACTTAGGTAGACCAATTAGACAATTAGAAAAACCTGTCTCAAAATTTTAAAACATGGCTGGGTATGTTGCCCAGAATTAACATGCTCCTGTTTCAAATCCCCAGTACCATGGACAAAAATCAAAAGCAAAAATTTTGTTGTTGTTGTTTATGAGCATTTTACATGATTGAAAAGTAAAGAAGAATCCTTTGATCTTGGAAAAATCATGTGTTTCTATTCTTTCTTTATGTCTCCAAGGGCAGTCAACCTGTCAGAGTGTCTTTATGCTCAGATTTTCTTTTGTGAAATGTATATGAGAGCATTCTCATTCCCTACTCCGGTATTTTCCTAAAACTGTGTTTCAGAACGTATGTAATATGAGGATCCCACACCTGTCAAATCTAATTCCTCTCATAAGTCCAGACCAGTATTAGGGGCTTATTTTATTCAAAAGCAGTATAAATGTAGATAGTTTAGTTTCTCAAGGAAGTAACTGAGAGAACTCTCAACTTCCATTTTTTTTAATGTCCACTAATTTTATTGTCTAGCACAGTGGACAATACCATATCAATACACTTGGAGTACTATGTACTATTTCACTTTTTGAGAGTTGGCATTCTACCATATCAATACACTTGGAGTACTATGTACTATTCCACTTTTTGAGAGTTGCCATTCTAACAGATGTGCTAATGCAGAAGATCTTATAGTTGGCCTGTGAACTAAAATTCTGATGTAAGCTTTTTAGATTCCAGGGTGCCTTATGCTCACTGGAAAAAAATAATATACACATATTAGAAATAAAGAGGTATCTGTGATTGTAACCATATTTTTTCCATAATATTTGAGATTTTAGCCCATTAGAATGTTTGCACACCAATGTGAAACCACTCCTTTTTGATCTAGGGAGATTTGCACCTGCACAGTTATCAGAGCTTTCAATGCTCTGAGGTTTCAGATATAGTCTATTGAATGGAAAAAGTTAATATCGGGAAAAAATTACTTACAGAAAGAATTGATTAGTTCTGGTGTTATTAGTAAAGTGAGCTGGGTGAGAGAGCTGAGGAAGTGCTAAACTGACACTTCGGTTTTCAGGGTGTTCTGTATTTCCCTGTTAATTTTTTGGTACTATCTAGATAAAAGTTGAACTGTCAACAACAGCTCTTTGCATTTTTAGAGAATGTTGGCAAATCCCTCTAAGGGATTAAGGAGTTTCCTTAAGATTTAACATATTTTTCACTCTAGTCTAATGGAATAAAGCCCATGGATCTTGCATGACCATAGAAAACCACTTATTTTTCCCTCTGGAGTTGATACTCATGTATATCTTATTTCTTCCTCTCTGTGTACAGATAAATTAGCATTTAAACTACAGGCAATTTAGAGTTAAATAATATATTTCAAAACCAAATCAATCTTCCTTTATTTATATTAACACTGGATTTGGGCATTTTGTTCCAGTAATTTTGCATATTGCTCAAATCAGGAAAATCTTCAAGTGCATTCTACTTATCTCTTGGTCGATTTTTTTTTTCAGTTTTCCAATATGTGTGCCCGTAATTCCTTTACAGTTTTAAGAAGGCCTCAAAATAGGAGTAAATATTTATTTGGTGTATTCATAAACAGAGGGAGGCTTATATTCTGCTTTTATTTTTATTTTATTTTTAAAATTATCTCTTTATATCTACTGTTTGGTGGATGCTTGTGTATAATTCCAGTGTCACACACATTCTGCACACAAGTCCCTACTTGTGATCTGTGCCTATGGTTCTAACATCTGCATTGAGGTTGGATTGAGGTTGAAATGAATACCAATTTTTCACTTATATTAAATATTTTATTGATATGTTTTGATTTATATACTTATTATACTTAACAATAAAAAGATATTTGCCTACATATGAATTTCCCTATGTAGTTTCCCGTATTGTGATTTCTTTATCTTAAAATTACTACACTGTTGCAATATTATAACATGTATTAGTGTCAGGTAATAATCACTAGTACATTTGCTGTTATATATGAGAGAGTTCTTGGCTAATTTTGTATACATTTAAATTTCCAGGAAAATCTTAGAAGTTTTTGCTTTGATTTCTTCTTTAACAAAAACTAAAGCATGGTAAAATTTTGACCAGTTATTATTATAGGTTAACTTGGGAAAATGGTCATTTTTACAATAGATTTATCCTTTGTAAATATGTTAAATATTTGAGTCTTTTATATGCTTTTCTATATTTTTATTTTCTCAAATATTGCATATTCATTTTCTAAATATACTTGCATATGAAATGCAATATTCAAGTGACATTGGCATAAAACATACATGGTATTTTGTAGTTTTGTCAAACTGAATATAATACATCAACAATAATTCTAGTTCTTTGAATTTACTATTTATTAAATTTAATAATTATTTCTTTATCTGTAACCATGCCCGTTGGTTTCAACACTAGAGGAATATGGCTGTATTCTCATATGTACAGTTGTTGTAATTTTAGTCTCTGTTTCTTGTGTGGGTACATCATATACATTTGATTACAAAACAGTTTGTACAAATGGATAATAAAAGCTTAAATTATTATTTCCCACTTTTGTGAATGCATTCATTCCACATATTCATCAGTACTATTTAATTCATCTATATGATGTGATTTTATTCAATGTTACCAAATTTCTAAAGATTTTGAGTTTTTATGGTTATTGAACACTTAGATATATCCTTTTAAAAGTGTCTCTTCAAGAATTTATTCTGCTTTTCTTTTGCAATCTGTTTTATATTTTGTTTCTTGATTATATGAGGAAAGTAGATTTTTTAACCTTGTCACTTTTGTACATTTAATGTAATAATTTGATGAATAGATTTTTTATTAATATTTTGTAATTCATAAATTTACACATATTATATTGTATAATTTTTAAAACAAAAACTATTGTTTTTCTTTTGTGATATTAGGGATCAACCAAAGTGTCGTATTTCTGAGCGTATACTCAATTCTGTTTTAAATTTTATTTTCAGATGAGGTTTGCTCAATTTCTTCAGTTGGCCTTAAATTTTCAACTTCATTTCTTAGACTCCAGAATACAAGATATTTAAGGTGTGCACCACCATATGCACCCTATCTTTTGTATGAAAACTTCTGAGCTTTGTACTTTCTTATATATTTCAGAAATATTTATTAATAACTTATATTCAGAATTTAAAGTCAAAATATGTTGTAATATTTAATGAGTGAAGGCATAAAATAGCATTTTATTATCACATTGTTTTTCCCAATATCCGAGCATCGTTCTTTGAAATGAATACCATTTTTTTCTCTTCCTTGCACTGTAATCTTCATTATGTATCACTGCCTAAATAACAAGAGACTTATAAAGAGTTTTGTTGTTCTGGTTTTCTGTAGTTCCACCATTTATTTTATTATGAGGTTTACTCTGATTGATTTAATTTCATAAAATCAATCATGTGGCATCATGGTAGTTTGGTCAGGAGGAGACTTTATCTACAACAGTGGATATAGCAAATATCTTAGCCATGTACTAGTCTATACCATCTAGATTCTTGGCATTACACTCAGAGAATTGGAAAATTGCAGAAGATTCTTAGGAGAAATTTTCCAGAGTGTATTTCCATCAAGTGAGAAATTAGTATATAGGCATATTTTTGCAATTATAAACTGTATAATTGATATAATTTTTATTTGTTGAATTTTCAAATTTGCTAGTGCTTTTTAAATTGTATCTGCTTTTATTTATTTGTACTGAAGATTGAACTCAGACGTGCTTAGCCATGAAGCCACATCCTCAGTCCTTTTTTATATTTTATTTAGAGACAGAGTCTTGCTTAGTTGATAAGTGCTCACTAAGTTGCTCAATACTATATATATATATATATATATATATATATATATATATATATATATATATATATATATATAATATTGTCTTAGAACTTATGATCTTTTTTTATCCTCCTCAGTCACTTGAACTAAAATTATCTATCACTAGACCTGGCTCATTTGCTTTTTAAAAGCACCAACATGGATATTGCTAACTCTCTCTCTGCTATGTTCATCTTTAATAGCTTCTAATTTTTCTCGTTTCTTAAAGATTTTCTTACTTTTAGTTTATAAAATTTACTTTTTATTGGGATGGATGATTTGATAATAAATTCTAGTCATTTTACGGCTTAATTTTTTTTGTATGTTTTATTTTAACCTCAGGTTTAGATGAATTTCATTTTTTTAGCTGTATGGAGGTCTAAGTGAAACATAATAACCTGTATGGATATTGTTAAATAAATGGAACCTCAATTTTGCCCATTTTTTGACTGTACAGTATATACCCAAAGAACATAAAACCAGCATACTACATTGAAAGTGTCACATTAATATTTATAGCAGCACAATTCACAATAGCTAAGCTATAAAGCCAACCATTCCATGATAAATGGGTCCATTCAGTGATGACAGGATAAAAAATTGTTGCTTTATCCTATGTACACAATAAACTATGAATCAGCCATAAAGAAGAATGACTTTATGACATTTGTCAGTAAATGGATGAATCTGGAGATTTTATTGCTAAGTAAAACAAACCATTTCTTTAAAACCAAAGTTTGAAAGTTTTTGCTGATATGTGAAATCTAAAGCTCATAAAGCGGAAAAGGGTAAGAAAAAAAATCAGTAGATTTCACAATGGTAAACAATGAATAAACAAATAAAAGGGAAGGGGATGAAAATATTAAAGATATATATATATATATATATATATATATATATATATATATATATATATATATATATATATATATAAATCCTACCATGATAGCCACCAACAAGAACAGGATTTTATTTAGGATAAGATATATCCTATGCTTGCATAATGTCATAAAAATTGATTTTACAATCAGGAAGAATTAGAAAGAACCAATAAAATAAAAAAATATATATTTGTTTGAAAAGCTATATGTATGTTCTATTATAAACATCATACAATATATACAGCAAACAAAGTTTTTATGCATATGTATATATTATTTTGTATGTTATAAATTGTTAAAATTATAAAAAGGAAAATCCAAACAGGATTGCTTTTGCTATTTTTTATATTAATAACATACATAAGTACCATAAAATGTTTGAACTTAAATTCACTGTTAAATATTTCCATTAAGTGGACTATCTACCTTGTTAAATTTCAAAATTTCTCTTATACCATTGTTAGAGATCTCACTACATATTCAGAAGAGCCAGCTCCATCAGAGAAATTACAAATAAGATTCTACACTTTAGTAAATCTCTGATTAGTGGTTGTACAATTAAAATTTGAGGATTCCCTTTTTTAATTACCATAATTTTCTCATCTGAACACTATGTATATTTTAGATCATAATATTTAAAAATTACAAAATGTGTATTTTTGTAGTAATGTCTGAGTTTCATATTGTGTTTCATAAATGCGGATTATATATATTTTTTTGCACTTAAATCACTTTATCTGCAGAAGTAGATAATAGTATCATTGTGTTCCAAAACCACCTACATGATAGTCTACTAACTCTCATTTCAACTTCGATTACCTTACAGACTGTGCAAAAGTTCATGTGGTCAATGTGTTATTTATTTACATATTCTTATTTCAGGTATCATTAACATTCAGGGATATAGCCATTGATTTTACTGAAGAGGAGTGGGAATGCCTTCAGCCTGCTCAGAAAAACTTATATAAAGATGTGATGTTAAAGAACTATAGAAACTTTGCCTTCCTTCGTAAGTTTAATTTTTTAAAAAAATTTTTAATTAATAATTATTATTTAATTTACTTATCTTGTATCTTATGGGAACTTCTCAATAAGAATGAGTTTCAGATTTGTGTTTCAAAGAAAAAGGGCATTTTTAGTATAGATATTTTACTCTTTAATATATATTATTTTGCACTTTAATCTTTCTCTTTCTCAGTGTGTTATACATCCTTCACTTTAGATAAATAGTACATAGCATGATTTAGTGATGTAAACTATTGTAGCCTACACATAGCAGGGGACAGAGTTGAGAAGTTCAAATGGAGAAAACCAAACTAAAAAATGTTGAAAGAGTAGTTATTCAGCAGAAAACAATTTTCAGAAGCTTAGCTTTATTTCTTTTGATTTTAATCATTGAACACATACTGCCCAACATTTATTACATTTTCAAATTCTTTGTACTCTTTGGTTTTCTTCTTTACTGATGTCCCAGTTCATTCAGATTAACCATCAAAACTTACCTTTTGTTGTGAGGGCCAGCATAATCAGTTACAAATCTTGTGAGGAAACCTGTAAAGAAGCTAACAGAAGAGAGAGACACACTCACAGTGAAAAGAAATAAGGAAAAAAATACTGGCCACTCCTCTTCATGGCTGCACATAGTATACTCCAGAATTACATAGCTTCTGTTACCATGACTACATTCTAACCTAGTGTTATTTTAACCCCAAGTGCTAGCTAACCATGATAAGGTACAGTTACTACAAACATAGAGCCCCTTCTCCCTAACGACATTACCAGAGAAACTAGATAGTGCACCTGTAGAGTTGTCTCAATAGCTTCAGGGAGAAACTGTCCACTAATTGTGGATATCACGGTGCCAGTTATCATCACCCCCGCACTTTCCTGTCTATTTCCAAGGTCAGAATACCTACAGTCTTCCCTCCTTTTTAAAGGCCTTTTGAATAAATAATATTACTTATCTTCTTAATGCTGGTAGGTGCAAAAAATAAGGCAGCTATAGACAATAGCAAGTGCCAACATCAGTAAATATCCACCTATGAATATTTTTTGACACAGATGAAATTGAATAAACATGAAATTATCCAATCCATGAAGTCTAAACATCAATCATCTTGTTGGACCTTATTAATGATATCTTTAAGGTAATTGAACCCTTTTCAAATAAAATTACTATTATCACTTAAATTGAAGGAACACATGTTATTAGCTTTGAATATCCATTATGGTGTAACAATACCAGACAATCAATTGCAGCATGAATGTCAAGTATGGCTTGACAAGGTTGTTTTTGTTCTTTATTAAGCATATTAACGGCCATGGAGGCATGGCTAATACTTTTTATGATAGCATAAGTGAGTTTCATAATACTTCTCTAAGCCCATAGAGCTAGTCCAGGGAAACCCTATAAAGAGAATGCAAAACATCAAATTTTGCCTTAGAGAGAAGGTTTACTGAATTATCACAGTTTTTATCAAGAGGAATAGCTCTTTTATAAACAAATTTCCCAGGATGGTGACCTATTAAATACTATGATAAGGAAACAGTTATTTTGCTAAGACAACAAAGAATACCATGAGACATTTTTTCAGGTATATAACAATTCCATTCAAGTGAGACAAGATATTGTACTGGGTTATAGAATTCCAGGATATGTCAGTACTGAATTTCCCATAGCTGGTGTAAAAAAACAGAGCAACATTATTATTAAGACCAAAACATTTACAGAGTTTTGTGTGAGTTTAGCAACCAAAGCAGTAACTAATTTATCCAAAGTACATTCTAACCTATTTGAGCCAACATCTTTTGAGCTGAGGCTGGTAATGGTTTTATGTCGCGACCCTTTGCCCGCAAGGAAGACGCAACTCAGGAATCTTCTTTCAGCAGTTTATTCAGGCCTTGATTAAAGTATCTTCTAGTGACCCCCCTTCTCCTGAGTGCCCAAGCACAGCCTAATAAAGCCTCCCACGAACCAATCTTAAACCGCCACGTGGATCTTTCTTATAGGGTGGCAAGGGATAGCGTGCCAACTCTCCATAAAAGGATCTGTTTACCACAGGCCACAGTGGAAGCCGGTGCCATCTTCTAATGGTGGCCACAATCTACAACAATGGCTTACCACAGTTTTATATCTCCCCAAGTACCTGGAATTAATTATAGTATCATGGGTTCCTCTTATAATGTTTCTCCTCATTTGAGGAGAATGATTATTCTCTCCTTTGAAGGGACTCTTCTCTTCCAGGGTTAAATGAAACTTATGAATCAGATTAGAAGTCCTTGATTTACATGTATAATTGCTATATTTCATACATCAAGCTAGAGTCCAAACAGGACATGTTGACATAAGTGTAGCAGTCTATGCTTTTCCCCAGGTGATCAAAGGCATAGGATCTTATCATGCTGGTCAGGTGGAATCTTATATATTGCATACTTTATTTTGGTAATGACTTTTTCAGAATAGAATGTCTATTCAATGCAGATGACCAACTTTGAGTATAAACTTTATGTTGTATATTGAGCATAGTAACAGTAAATAAAACAATATTTAATGCATATTAAAATGAGAGAGGCTATATCTTTGTTTGTATGTCTCTGTTTTAAAAGGCAAGTATTAGGATACAGTTTGCTCACTCAAAAAAGCTTGTCCAAAAAGATTATGAGAAATTTTATTATTTAAAAATATATCTCATTGATTAAAAATTGTGCAAAATGATGAGATGCAAAGGCAGGGTCATTACCCATCTTTAAACAAATAGGGCTTCAAGGAGTAGATCATGCTTGGTTTCTCTCCATGCTCTCTGTTGGAATTGACTTGGCAGATTTTTTTTTTTTAGATTCAATTCTATTAGTCAATTTTTTTCTTTTGTTTTGTGGGTTGCAATAATGCATTAATAATCATAAATATTTTTAAGTGAATACCTCATTATACTTTTCCTTTGTAAGTTGTTTTCTATATTTCTTATTTTTTTAATTTTTATTAATGATTTAATTTCTGGATCATACTTGGATTCTTTTCACACTTCTCTTTACATAGATAGATAGATATAGATATAGATATAGATATCTTCCCTTTATATATCCTACAGGTTTTTAATTTTTACAGTATTTCACAAGTTGGTTAGACTTGTCTTAACCTTGGTCTTGTTTGATAAGTCTCTCCCATATTGGTAGAATTTCAGCTTTGCACACTAGGAATCCCCCTCTCATTTATTCTTAAGGAATTATTCACAAACACAATTTGTGCCTAATTATATTAATATTTTTTGTCTCAATTTTACTCTCTAAACTTTCTTTAAATAGTTATTTAGAGTTTATTGAGTAATTAATAACTGTCAATATCCTAATATTCAGTTCTTAAAGTTTTTTTTTTCTTCTTTTGTTAATTGGATTAAGCCATGCTTCTCTTTCTTTATATTGCTGTACTATTTTTTATTTGTTCATTAAAGGAGTCAGCAGTAGATTATATAGTCCATTTTGGGGAAAAAAGTATAAAAATATTTAAATAAATAAAAATACACAAGAACAGTGCTGTATCCTTGTAATATGTGAGAATTGAGAGGCCATCCAAAATCACTTCATTTTTGAGGAAAGTCGCAGAAATTTAGAAACAGCATGACTCAAACAAATTTTAAAAAATTGTGTTGTAGTTCAGGGATATAGAATTTTGGGGGTTAATCTCAAGCACCACACATGAAAAATTAACAGTTGGATGACCTAAAGATTCAGAAATGCCAGTACTAAATATGTATCTATGAACAATTAAATTAGCAAATTGAAGTGATACCTCTGCTTTTGTGATTAGTGCAAACATTGTTCTAAGTATTAAAGCTAGGGACTCAATGTGTGTGCCCATCAATGATCAAATGAGTAAAAATATTGCACTTATATACTATTATTATTTAGTTATGAAAATATTTTTTCTCATAAAGTTTTTTAAGAAATACATGCAGGACTTTGCATTAAGTGAAATGTGACAGGCAGGGATTAAGTTGCAGGAACATTTGATTTGCATGTGGAAGTAAAAATTTAAGTGAGAAAAATTGTGCTCACCAGGTACTGTGTTTTTTGTATGGTTGATATTATGTCAAAGTCTCCATATTTTAATTTTATTGAGCATAAGAGGGTCAAGAGTTTTTTTTTTGTTTGTTTTGTTTTTTTTTTTGTTTTTGTTTTTTTTACCAAATGTTGAGTGTATTATGTTCTTCATTAATACTACTAGTAGAAGGAATACAATACCTTGTAAGACAAAACTGATATTTATATTAAATAATGATTTTGTTAATCAGTTCTGTTTAGTCATTTTACCTTTTATATATAGTATGAAATACCATGATACATTTAGAAAATAAAGTAGTATTTGTCAGTGAAAGAAATCATCATATCAAATGAATTTAAAAATATGAAAATCAATTTATTATACTTGATTGTCAACTGTTGACTTCAGCCAAGTATCATGGCATAGGCTATGCAAGGTTTTTATAGTCTTTTAAAATGTTTTTATGGAAAATTTTAGAGACATATATGTGTATATTTCTTAGTAAATGTTTTGTTCATATTTCTTGTTAAGAGTCCATAGCCTCTTTACCCTTGTTGACTATTTGTGGCATTATCACACAAAATCTGCCAGTTATTTTCACATCTCTATGTCATGGTAGGAAAAAAACAGTTTTGGACACTCTTTGAAACAGCCACAAATGTTTGTATATGTTTTACATTTCTCTTATTCTACTGAGAGTAAAGGTAGCTGGTAGATATTTCCTAAGTATGTAATGCTATATTATGAAGAACAAAAAGCTGTGGATGATAAGTGTAACATACTTTCCTTGTCTTTATTATAATACTCTTCTTAATGATGTACTCCTCTTGGATACTGTGGTCTCTAAAAGAATTTTGGTAATATTCTCAAATTAATTGTGTCTGTACATTTTTAATGAACTGATATATTTTTGAGTTTATGATGACTTTGAATGTACTAATCTGTTACACTCCTGATGTACTTATTTTACCTTAATTTCAAGTTATGTATGCAAAGTATATTCATCCTACTCTAATAGGTATTGTTATTTTTATTTTTTGTTTATTTCAGCCATGACTCCTCAAGATATTCAAGAATATTCAACAGAAAAGGGCATAAAACATATGTTCGCAGTGTGATAAGTGGAAAATATAGAAGTTGTAATCTTGACTGTTTACAACAAGAGAAAATATGGAAAACTGCTAGTGAGAGTGAACACCAGAAATCATATAAAAATTCAGACCTTGTTCACTACCAGAGAATTTATACTGGAGAGAAGACCTACAAATATAAACAATGTGGCAAAACTTTTAGTAAAATATAGGTCTTATTTACCACAGAAAAACCCACATTAGAGAGATGTCCTACAAAGGTAAAGAGTGTGGAAAAGCTTTCAGTCAAAAAGTAGGCCTTACTTGCCACAGAAGAACTCACAATAGAGAGAAGCCCTACAAATGTAAAGAATGTGGCACAGCTTACAGTAAAAATCACACCTTATTCGCCACAGCAGATCACATACTGGAGAGAAGCCCTACAAATGTGAAGATTGTGGCAAAGCATTCAGTCAAAAAACAAACCTTATTGGCCATAGCAGACTCACACTGGAGAGAAGCCCTACAAATGTAAAGAATGTGGCAAAGCTTTCAGTTGAAAATCACACCTTATCGGCCTCAGCAGAACTCACACTGAAGAGAAGCCTGATAAATGTAAAGAATGTGGAAAATCTTATAGTGAAAAATCACACCTTATTGGCCACAGCTGGACTCACACTGGAGAGAAGCCCTACAAATGTAAAGAATGTGGCAAAGCTTTTAGTCAAAAAGGAGACCTTTTTAGGCACAGGAGAACTCACACTGGAGAGAAGCCTTACAAATGTAAAGAATGTGGCAAAGCTTTCAGTCAAAAATCACACCTTATTTGCCACAAAAGAACACACACTGGAGAGAAGCCCTACAAATGTAAAGAATGTGGCAAAGCTTTTAGTCAAAAACCAGACCTTTTTAGGCACAGCAGAACTCACACTGGAGAGAAGCCCTACAAATTTTATGAATGTGGAAAAGCTTACAGTCAAAAATCACACCTTATTTGCCACAGCTGAACTCACACTGGAGTGAAGCCTAACAAATGCAAAGTATGTAACAAAGTTTTTACTCAAATATCAACCCTTATTTGCCAGAACAGAATTCACACTGGAGAATAGCCCTACGAATGTGAATGAGTGCCAAAACTTTTAATAAAATATAAAAATTTATTCACCACAGCAGAAGACACCCTGGTGAATGTGAAATGTAAATAAAGTGATAATACTTTTAAAGAAAAACTAAACTTTATTAACAACAGAATTTATACAGAAAAGAACCCCTACAAATGAAAACAAATTAGCAAACTTTTTAATAAGAAATCAATTCATTTTCACCACTAAACTATTTATTTTGGAAAGAAGACATAAATGTAGATAATATAGAAATATTTTAAATTATGTATCACATATTATTAGACATCAGAGAAAACACACTGGAGAGAAGCTTTACAAATGAGACCATCGTACCATTTCTCTAAGAATGAGTCAACATTTAATCCTCACCACAACAACCATAGAAGAGACAAAGTTTTGAAATGTGAAAATTGGCAATTGACAATGCTTCCTAATTTATTCACCAATACTCAGTACCTGTGGATACATACTAGTTAGAGAGAATACAAATGGAAAAAAACATTTCATAACCACATGTTTCTTTAACACTACTTATTTTTGGAGGATTCATTGTGCCCAGAAACCCTAAAAAGTTAAATAATATTTTGAAAACTTATTCAAATTTTAAATTCATTGAACATCTGAAAACAGTAGTGAACATTGAACAGATTTTGTCCAAAATGTATACCTTATATAAAAATGAATCATTTATAATAAACACTTTGACAAATATGAGAGTATAGTAAAGTCATTATCTCTACATTACACCTTGATGTATATGAGGATCAGTAAAAGACATTACTTATTTAAATATAGAAAATAAGTAGGTGTCTTTAACTTTTGCTTAATTTTTTTAAGCATTATCAAGTTATTTGGTAGAAATATCAGTCATAAATATCATACATGCCTAATACAGAAACCTCATCTTTGAAAGCATATAATTTTTGTTTTCTAAATAAAAAAATTACTATTTTCATTTTTGAATACTGGAGAAAAGAATTACATGAAATATTTTTTTATTAGTTTTAACACGAAATTGTAGCATTTTAAACTGTATTTCTTTTTTGTATTTCAGTTTATATTTAGGGATTTTTAAACACTGAGCCACATTCCTAAGTCCTCTCCCCACTTTTTCAAATTTTGAGACTGTCTTGCTAAGTTGCTTGAAACCACACTAAGTTGCTGAGGCTGAATTTAAACTTCTGAAAGTACTCAGTTTCCCAATTTTCTTGGATTACAAGCATGGACCATCCTGCCCAACTTATAGTGCATTTTTTACCTATATGACTTGGTGAATACATGAGGCCTAAAATGCAGCTACATGAGTTTGAGTCGTTTCACTGGTAAAAAAATACTATAATTTGTACTGTAATAGGAGACTCAAAATGGTACTAGACAAACCTATTTTTTTAATCTGCCTCTTTATTCATGGTATTCTAGTGATTTTAATCTAGTCAGTTCAGACCATTTCTGATTAATGAGTATCATCAAGATGGAGCCATGTATTCAAATTCCCTCTATAATCAATAGCAATTCTTCCCATTAAAACTCAAAATATTTTCATAGAGTCTTTGTTATATTTTAAGGAGCCACTCTTGCTTTTGTTTAGCAAAACAGAATCAATTCCACACTGTTGAGTCCCAAAGTAAATGGCAATATATTAACCTAAGCACCGTGAGGAATATAAGAAATACAAGATATCACCTTTGAAATATAAAAAAAAAAAGAATCATAAATGCTAAGCCATTGCCATCTAAACTATACCAGGGCTTATAAAATGTAATCTTAGATGTTCTACTCACTCTTATAGTAAGAAGCCTTAGACTCAAATCATTTTTTTTGTTGTTATAGTCTATTTTATGCTATAGAAAAATACCAGAACCAGGCCAATGTATAAAAAGAGATATAAATGCATAAAAATATTTTCTGAGGGGCTGGTGTTTCGGCTCAGTGGTAGAGTGCTTACCTAGCACATGCAAGAATCTGGGTTCAATCCTCAGCACCACATAAAAATAAATAAAATAAAGGTATTCTGTCCAACTACAACAAATAAATAGATAAATAGATAAATAAATGAATATTTTTTGAGTACATACTTCTGAAGATTTAAGTGCTCTGTACCAGAATCTTCGCAGCTCCTGTTACAGCCCCTTCACCAGCATTACACATGAGATGGAATTATGGTTAGGGCTCATTTGAGAGGTAGAGAGAACATAAGGACACAGGAAGTCAGAGAAATCCAGTAAGAAGACTTGCTCTTTCTGTAACAATCTGCTTTAATAGGAACTATCTTGTGTCCCATGAAAATTTCATTAACTCTTTCAAGGGCATCTCCCCCAATGATCTAACCACAATCTACTATATCTCACTTTTTACACATTCTACTATTTTCCAACTCTCTCCCCTTGGAAACCAAGTTCCCAACACATGAGTACTTGAGGGACATACTCAATTCATAATGAAAGTTATATGAGAAAGACAATGGTAAAAATGAGACATAGAATGTCATTTCTTTGTACTTATAAAGATTCTAGATACTACAATAAAATGCTTTAAAACATAGAAATTATTTTAGGTGGAGAATTTATTTTAAAGACAATAGGGAATTCAATTAAACTACTTCTTGAAGAATGAATAAATTTAAATATGACAAGACTAATGAGCTAGGTATATTAAAAGAAGGGAAAAGTCTGTGCAAAAACTCAGTGGATGTATAGTAAACCATGCCTAGGTTTATTAAGAAAATGGTGGACTTTCTGAATATGCTACATCAAGCCAAATGTGTACTGGCTAGATGTGGTGGCCCTCAAAACCAGAGGAAATATCCATAAGAAAGATGCAGTGGACATCAGTCTCAAGAGCTTCCTATTAAAATATCTGCTTCCAAAGACTACATGATTCTTAGTAAGTCTTGGGAGTATTATCTTTCTTTCAATTTCAATTTTAAGCTTTCTATATAGTTGCTGCACCATCTCTTGACCAGACCAATATTTTCTTGAACATCTTCATATATTAATCTACACACTGTCTCACATGTTTGTTTCTAGGTTGTCATGGATCCCTCCTAGTAAATTCTGAGATGTATGAGAGGTTTAACAAGTATAGAAATTTGCTTATGAAAAATAAGCCATGTTGTAGGTGGGAAGTAAAAGGAGAAAAGATGCAAAAGTCCTCATGCAAACTTGTATATGCTGATACTACACAAGGTTATTTGAATGATGTCTGGTTTGTGGTAGAGAAGCATCTTTTCTTATACACTATGCCACAAATTTCATCAAATATGGTTGTTATAGACTTTGAGAACACCCAGAGTTATCTTAGTAATTTCTACATTGAAAAACTACTGTTACATTTAAGCAAAACTATTCATTGCAATAAATCTGAAATAGTTCTTTAATATTGCAGAACAGAAAATTGGTGGCATTATTCACTAAATGCCAATATTTTCCAATAACACCTATAGGGGTACTTAACAAAATGGATCGATAATTAAAGTAAAGAGTGAAATGAGACCCAGAAACAACTAATTATGGTAAAAATTATTATTACCTTATTTCAAATACTAGTGCACACTTTTGCTTTTTTCCCAAAAGTTAATTTTTTTTAACATTTTGGTATGATATTTCACTTCATTAATGTAACATGATAATTACTATGGTTTTTTCATATGCATTCTCTGATGCATCTCAAATATATTTGCATACCCCAAGACCTTAACAGATTTCTATACACATTATTCACTAGAGAAACAGTATTTATTTCTGAAATCTATATTGCCATTTTTAAATGAGGTCTTGCATTTTTTTTCAAATATCTGAAATAATTAGGATGATCTTAGTTCTAATTATCATATAGTAAATTCCTGATAAATATTTGTGAAAAGGATGAAGAAATAATAAGAGCATTTATATAATCTGTACAATAGGTTATGTGGTATTTCATGTTTTTAGCTACAACTTATTGAATATTATAGCAATCTTACTATGTGGGTAAGATATGGGTATGATGAACCAATAATAAATAAAAATCGCATGCTGCATTGTTAGTAATTTACCAAGCAATTTTTTTTTAAAAACAGACACTCTGATGTGTGGTATTTATCAACTATGATATTATGAATGAATGTAGTAAAGTAAATGAATAATTGGAACTACATACTTGCTTAGGGTGCCTATTATTCATTGTTAAAAAACCTTTAGCTATGTAAGATTTTAATACTGTATCTCAAATTGTGACTTAATGGAATTTTGATAAAATGTGCATTAATAATGCTGAAGTCTTTCATTGAATCTTATATCAGTTTATGAAATAAATATGCTATAAGTGATTTTCTCAATTCTAAGTGTCTTATGTTTTAAGAAACTGTATGGACAATTCAAATTAAAGTTAACATAACTAATATCAAGAGCAGAAGCACCACAGGAAAAATGAAAACAAAGAAATGGGAGATTCCACCATTATAGATGTAATTTTCTCAACATCTTTTCAATGTACCTAAGCCAGTATTGATACCAAAATTAATGAGCAACCTCTTCTCATGCTGGGTGTGCATGATGCTGTTATATAAAATGAAAAGAACTGCAGATGTTTCAGAGATACATCTTACAACAGTATCTCACTGTGTTTGACCGCAGCAAATAGCTTCTCAGTGTTCAAATGGGTAAAAAAAAAAAAAAAAAAAAAATTTCAAGTAAAATCCATGTTAAACAATAACAACTGTTTTTTTCATAAGGAAGCTGTCAATGTTTTTTTTTTTTTTTTTTGAAACAACATGACAATAAACTGTGTCCTACCACATAAAGAAAAGCAACAATTCTTCATTTTATTCTTTGAATATGCCAAATATTCTTTGGCAAAATGTCATGTTTTAATTTCACAGGTGTGAATTATATCTGTTTTTCTTTAAATTGCTACTTCTTTAATATAAATTTGTTGAAAAATTATTTCTGCATGTGCTAATTAGTGAAATATAGTGAGGAATGAAAGTCATTTAAAGCTCTATGAATTGCAATCTCAGAATGGTAGGAGGAAGCTGTATATAATCATCAGAAACATATTGAGTACTATTAATTTGTTCCAGATATTTATTTCCCTTAGTATCCAGATTTCACATAAACTACTTCTTTTAAATTGAGCTGACTACTATATATCATAGGAAAAGCCATCAGAGCAATCAGAATAAGAAATTTAAAAGGGAAACAATCAAATCATAAACATCTGGTTGGAAAAACTAGCCAACTGTTGGATCTTACCTTTTGACTTTACTAAATTCCCTTCTTTTTTTTTTTTTTTTTTTTTGATAATGACTAAGAGTAAGGTACTTCTATTAAGAGCATAACCAGAACAATTTATGGCAATTTGTTTTTCTGAAACATATAAAATTGACTTGCTAACTCAGAATACAATCTATTGAGTATACCTTTTGGGGAAAAAAAATGTACAACTACACAACATGAATATTGGCCTTTTGAAAAAAAAGAATGTGATGGTGAAAACCAATTTGGAAAGTTAGTATTGAATATTTTATATCAAAGAAAAAGCAGAAATATTTAAAATACTTTTGATTATTAGATTCGTGTAAAAAAATAAAAGGAAGTGTCCAGGTTGATGTGGTGGTACATACCTGTAATCTCAAAAATCATAGAGTATGAGGCTGAATGATCACAACTTCAAGGCCAGGCTTTGTAACAGAGACCAGGTCTCAACATAAAATATTGAAGAATTGTGAATATATATGAGTAATAAAGCACCCCTGCGTTCAAACCCCAGGACTATATAAAACTGTAGTTTCCAAAATTTACACCCAAATCAGCAGCCTCCACTCTATCTGCAACTATGTAAAGTTCTAAAAGGAAACTAAATTTAGCCATACCTACTATTAGTTGTCTGATATTGACCATAATTTTGAAATAAATACATGGAAGACCCTTTACAAAGTATCAGGGGTTTCCATTATTTTTTCGAATGGCAATGAGAGAGGGAAGAAAACCAATTTGGCTTATGGGGCCACTTCTTTCTCTTAAGGCCAATGAGTCAAATATTAAAAGGCTTTAGTGTTTGATTATCATTTATGTAATCATTATTATGTGATTTTCTGCTTAATCTGCATTGGGCACTTTATTATTTCTGAGTATGAGCATCTGTACAGACCACTACACCCCAGTCTATTATTTAATAGTTACAAGTCCTTGTGTTCATTCATCATCAGTTAGCTATTCTATTTTAAAAATAATTATGTGTTGCATTCTTTGTCTACAGAAAATTTATGAAGGTTAAAAACCAGTAATCATTTTCACAAATTTGATTCAAAACACACACCAGAAGTAAGAATGATTTCTTTCTCTAATTTATTAGCCTTTCTGGCATCCAATATCAGGACATGAATGCTGCTCATGGAGGGATGTTCTTACCATCAAGAACAATCAATACTACTTTCTTCTATCCATCAAATGCTACAAAAAGTGCACATTTTACTGTGTTTCATATGAAAAACTTGACTTTCCATTATTTGTGTTTAGTGGGTTTTTACTTTCTTTTTCATCACTTTGTTTTTCTCTATATTTTGTAATGTTCAATTTGTGTGTGTGTGTGTGTGTGTGTGTGTGTGTGGTGAAGAAAATAGACCACTAGAATCTTCTAACTTTTGCTACATTCAATCACTTGACTACTCACTAGCTAATATTTCTATTAAAGCATCATTTTAAAGGTAAGACTGAGGTATGCTAACAAAATTATTTTCAAGGTCTACTGCAGAATCAGCATAATTTCTTCAGCTCTGTAGTTAGAGCCACTGTTTCATCCACAAACTCTGCTTCCTTTGTTTGATTTTTCTTCTATATTGAGTAACTCTCTTTGAAGTGAGGCACAGAATACAGCTTTTTAGAATTTTATCATTAATGAAAATCTATTATTATTTATCATTAATGGACAGTCCGCTTCAGTTAAGAATATCAGGTTGAATACTAGTTTTCCTTTAAATCTTGAGGTTATTCTGTATTTATCATCTATAATCCATCATTAGTGATAAGTACTTGGGGTCTATTTATGCTTTCTTGAAGCTGACAATGGTTTTTCTTTTCAGGATATTCTCTTTGTTTTAAGCATAGCTACTTGAGAAATTCTGGAGATATATTTAGCATATTTAAATTTTATTTTCTTGATTATAGCATTCAATCAAAATGGAATATTTCCAGACCAGATTTTCTTTGCAGTATATACATGTAGGAACCTGGGTAAAATATTGAAAATACAATATTGGTTTTTTAGACACCAAAAACAGGCATAGCAGATGAGTGAAACCATAAGCAATAAGTGCAGACTGATGAAGTGAACTATAACTATATTTTTAAAATTGTTCTTAATAAGTGCAGTTTGATAGAGTGCTGTTACCATAAGTTTTAACTTATGGGTAAAGGGGAAGTAAGAATAATCAAAGTATACCAGTGAAAGAAAAACTTGAAGTCTGGCACCTGGGAGCAGACTGTGTGGGAAACTTCATGTTATGATACAAAAGAATCCCCCACTTTCCCTTCTCCCTCTCACCCACTTAACCTCACAAGAAACCACAAAGACGCTTAGAATAAAATGTTTCAATTCAATAGTCACACTCTATACAAATACAAAAAGAAGTTAAAATTCAACTGAACACAGAATCTTGTGTGCAAAGTTACGGGGATCTGAAACATCATATAAAATGTTAGGATAAAGATGATTCTGTGTTTTATTTTTTTTTGTGTGTGTGTGTGTTCTGTTTTTTTCTTAGGGTGTGGCTATTCCTTGGTCACCTGAACTCAGCAAAGAAACTGTTTTTTTGATGAAGTATCAGTGGCTGACCTACATTAAATACAGACAAATATTAAAAAAATTTAAAACGCCGAATTATGAAAAAATATATTGCTGCTTTCTCCCTGCACATTTTTCTTTTTAAAGTATTTTTTAAAGTTTTTGATTTTTTTTTAATCTTGAAAAATATTGAAAAATTTTGGCAGAATTTACAACCAACTGCATAAGGGTCTGGGAAGCTGACAGGCTGGATCAGGGCTGGGAGGAGCAGACAGAAAGGGATCTTTCCCTTTGTTACTGGAGGCCAACTATAACTAAAAAGAGGCAAATATCAATAACTGTGTGTAAACCAGGAATTGATACAGATTATCAAGTTAGTATCAGTTATAAAAATTCATATAATCAAGAAAATAGAGAAATCATAAACAGGATTAGAAAAAAATAGGTTTAAATTTTATTTTTAGAAATTTATTGATGATACATAAAAAATAAAGATGAATTTTATATTTTCACTTTAAATGGATGGCAGAGAGATATGTAAGTCATATAGTAGTTCAAAAACCCTACTTAAGTTACAAAAGCATAATCAATTGATAGCTTCTACTTATTTTACTCTCTATCTTCCTTGGCATTTCCCCTGAGGTCACACTTGTAGAGTGTGACCAATCACTAAGCAAAAAACTAACCAAGAAGTTAGTCACTGAACCTACACTCTTTCTCAGAAGACCCCAATCAATTTCAGAGCAATGGTGTGATACAACACCTTTTCATTTCCTTCTTTGGGAAAAGGTCCCTTTTGCAAATCAGATAGAAAAGTAAATTGGCCAACCTCTATCAAAATATTGCTAAAAATTAATATGAGTTATCTTCATTTAGAAGTAAACTGAAATAAAATAACACCATTGTACAGCATCTTTCAGGGCTAGCCTTTAAAAAAATGGAAAAAAAAAACTCTTTCTAAAGAGCAGAATACTTGGCAGCACACTTCATCCACACTTTCATGTAGAAAAAGAAGTTACCTCAGGTAAGAAGGTACATAAACTAATAGAAAGAAATCAAGACTTGGTCAAGGGTCTAGAAGGAACTTTTGATGACTATAAAATTTGGGGGGGTACAGTAATAAGGATGCATCTCTGAGAGAGTCAATGCAGTGTAAATATCATGGAATTTCATGATATCACATACCAAAGCACATACATCATGGACAATGTACAAGACAACCAAGTTGACAACTGGACTTGGCTAGTTGTTTTTATCCAGCCTCGGATGCTGCACAGGATGAATGAGGACTGAGTACCATAATGGTTTCCATCACCACATTTTATCTATCAAATTCCTCTTCCAAATATCCACCAGCTAGGAGGAAAGGTCTATCTCTAGGTTCTTGTTAGAGAATAATTCTTTTCATCATTCTCTCATAATAAATTAACAAGTGGACCTCAGAAATAATTTTAACCAGAAAACCCCAAACATTTTTTTTTTTACATTTTGCTTTTACAGATAATAAATGCTAAGCAAGCATCACTAATAAAGTATCAATAGATCATGCCTAAAATTGAATCAGACCACATTTAACAAAAATAAAGATATTACTATTGTCTATGACCATGGTATCCACTGTATTGTCATCTACAAAAGGAACAAAAAGCTACTGGCATGGTAGGATATTGGAAAATGTGATGGTGTTGCTAACACTTGTTAAATTTCACATCATTATATCAGATTGTGCTACCAAGAGATAGACTACATAGATCCAGGAATCAGTGTGTCAAAGTTGAAGAGTCTTCACTCATGATCACTTTGATAAATTGGCAATTATATTTTCTTACACCATTCCTCTGCATCCTGCAGTTTTAGAAATTCTAATTATTTAAGAGGACACTTTTACAACAGGATGTTGAACAAGATTCCAAAAAAAATTTATACTGCACCTGAGAACTTTAAATTCTATGTACTTAGAAAACACAAAGGAACAGAAGAAATTACAATCCTAGCTAGGTCACTTCACTCTCCTTACCAGAAGGACATTTATTCCATGTTGCAATAAAGACAAAAATCAGATGATTCAATCTGAAAACATATGATCCTATTTTCTACTTTTTAGTACTCACTTGCCCTACAGGAATGGTTAAAAAAAAACAGTGTTGTAGTAGTTTCTTGAGAAAATTATGGTGAGCAGGCTCAAATGATTTGGGGAAGAGTATGAGTTTCACTCACTCAGCTAAGTTATAAAGATCAAAAGAAGTATTTTTAAGGGATTTAAAATGAACAGCAGAAAAGACATAAGATGACCATTAATTTGATATTCACTTTACACAGGAGTCAAAACTGTAATTAATTGCACTGTCTTCCCTTTTTATAAGGAATACAGTCTCACTAGTACCATAAACTACGTACAGAACTTAGACTGAAAAGTGAATTTTTGTGGTGTCACTATAGGGAACTGTTTTTTTATGGCACCATTAGGACTGAAGGATTCATTTCCCAGACAATTGTTGAAAGTGGTCTTTTCAAAATACTTTCATCAGTAGAAGAGAGTTTTGCTGGCGATGACCATTCAAGGCTTTCTACACTAAAGACTGTTTGAGACTCATGTAAATCACAGTCCATGTCTCATGTAGAAATAAAAATGAGAGTGCAAGACAGCCCCAAAATTTCACTTTGAGTAAGCAGAAGCCTCCTTTGAGATAAAACTGCAAACCCAGATTCTGTGAAGCTTCCTTCTCTTTATTTCCATTGTGCTGATCTGAAGCACACTCACTTATGGACTTCCAAGATGCCTAGTCATGGTCTTAATCTACCTTCTGGGGAGAACTAATTAGAACTCAAATGCATCCTTCATCTGCTTCCAGACTTTCTGTTTTCCAAAAGTTCTTTGAAGTCTTTTGTCACAGGAGATCACCTCCTCTGTTGATGTGGTGTTTATCTCATTTTATGTTTCTCTTTGACTGTTAGTTTAATTCATTGTGGGTAAAATAGACTTGTATATTTGAAAATCCAGATCTCTAGGTTTTTATTTTCTTAAAATGACATAGACTAATTCTGAGAAAGTACTTAAGCACTTTATTTATTTATACATATTTTTGGATGTTGATGGGTCTTTATTTTGTTTATTTTGTTTATATGCAGTGCTTAGATGAAACCCTGTGAGTCAAACATGCTAAGCAAGTGTTCTACCATTGAGTCACAATCCCAGATCCCGGCACAGACACAGGTCTTTCAGCTCTTTCTTGATGTGTAGAATATCTCACCCATGCCTCTGCTGTCTTGATCTAAGTATCCATACATTTACTTCACACTGATACAGTGATTTGATGCACATACAGAATACCATTTACTGCAAAAAAACAGCATGGTTTACAACTTAAATCAATTTTAAGCATTCAAGCTAATTAGAGTCATAAAGCTATAAGAATAGCGCCTTTTAATCTACTGGTATATTAAACTATTTAAGATGGTTGGGCTTTTTATACAAAAAATCCTGAAGTAGTCCTGAAGAATATTTGGATTGAAACAGGTGAAAAATAATGGTTGAGGCGCACTGCTCTTTTGTGTTTCACTAATATTAATTCAGAGACCATTAGGAGCAGCACACTAGCTGAGCTGAATAAAGATGGCCAATTTCAAAGAAAATCATATTTTATATAATACAGGACCTTTTAGATCACATCAGGTTGACTCTTTTGGAAAGCAAATGTGTAAGCCATGCAGTTCACAAGACATGACATGGATCATCCAAATTCCGCATGGCTTGTGAGGCCTCTGTTTGGCAGCAGAAGACCCTCAACACTGGCTCCCACAAAAGAGATTCCTGCAGTCCAATATTGGGATTAGAAAAT
The DNA here is from genome assembly GCF_048772815.1 of Callospermophilus lateralis. Classification (NCBI taxonomy): domain Eukaryota; kingdom Metazoa; phylum Chordata; class Mammalia; order Rodentia; family Sciuridae; genus Callospermophilus; species Callospermophilus lateralis. The sequence goes on along the minus strand of NW_027513509.1, from coordinate 30,174 downwards.
TGTAGTAAACTATGGTGAAAGTAATTTTGAAGACAGATGCATTCTGTTTGTTTCCAGAAAAAAGAGTAAGAAAAATATGAGTTAAAAACTCCTTTTCCATGAAATCCCATTTGTTTTGCTTTGTGAGCATACCCTATAGAAGAAAATAGAATTCTGACTGTGAGGGAAAATCTGGACCTCCAGTGATTGTTATAGAAGAATAGGAAATCTTGACACCAAGGGTATGCTATCAAATACTTAGTATAGGACTGCCTACTTCTTTGAGAGAAGGCTCTGTGGTAAATAGAAAATGCTGATAAAATTATTTCTTTTTGTTTCATTAAGCCAAAAGTTTTATTTGATGTTTGAGATCCATTGTGCTTTGAAATATCATCTTCTTAGCATCCCTGCCATAGGTTTTTATGAAAGATGATTTAGCGTACTGTGGTGGGCTAAATCCATTTCTTCTTTTTATGGGAAACATTTTCTATTTAAAAAAAATGAAAATGGCCAATACTCTTTAATAGGAAATTTTATTCATCATTGAGTGGAGGCTTTCTTAAAATATTTTTATTCAAACACATATTTTTTTTTGAGAGAGAGAGAGAGAGAGAGAGAGAGAGAGAGAGAGAGAGAGAGAGAAAGAGATTTTTAATATTTATTTTTTTAGTTTTTGGCGGATACAACATCTTTATTTGTATGTGGTGCTGAGGATCAAACTCAGAGGCATGCGCATGCCAGGTGAGCACACTACTGCTTGAGACATATCCCCAGCCTCCTCAAACACACCTTTTATTTAAAATATAGAAATGACTGCCTTTACAAAGCCAGTTATGTAAAAAAAAATTCAGACACTTTAAAATAAACAGATCACTCACATTATATTTTCTACAAAAATATTTTATTTACCATTATATTTAGAAAAATATAAAAGAATCAAATTATTTCACATACATATAAAAGTTAACCTTAGATAAAACATATATAAATTTATACATAATGTTCTAGAGTGCACATGCACATACATATTCTAAAATATATATAAGATTTCATCGACTTGGAGAAAAATTTCAGGAAGTATCTAGTATTGATATTATTTAATACACTTTCATGAATAAGTAATTACAAAATCGTGTCTAAACTTGTGAGAAATAGTTTCATATGTTATCTTTATCCCAAAAAAATAAGTTTTCATAGATTTATCAGAGGATACATAATCTGTCATTCCTCACTGTCTTATCATGCATTCACTTCTTTTCTTATTTTTAGCATGGATTCTCTAGTACATTAAGATTTCTTTCTTCATTTGTATATTTAGTTTCTCACTTCTACCTATTTTGTTTTACTTTCTTAATCACTCTTTGTATTCTGTCTTTCTGCATCTCACTCAAAGAATAGATTTAAATGAGACAATATATTATTTTTTAATAAATGAATATATTTTAGTTGCTTCAAAAGTATTTGCTTTTTTTTCATAATATGTTATAGTTATTCTTGAGTATTACAAACTCCACAATGGAATATATACAACATTTCAACATATATAAACATGCTTTTTTATTTATGTATTTAAATATTTTATTTCCTCTGAATTTGCTCACAATCTTTTATAACATAATTTTTAGATTTTATTCTAATTTATTATAAAAGACAGTAGAATGCATTGTAATTCATATTACCCAAATAGAGTACAATTTTTCATATCTCTTATACACAACAGAGTCACACCATTCATGTCTTCATACATGTACTTAGTATAATGACATCCATCTCATTTCATCACTTTCCTATCCCCATGATCCCTTTCTTTCCCTTCCTCCACGCTGCCTTATCTATAGTTTTTTCTGTTCCTCCCATGCTTCTCCCTCATTTCCATTACATATCAGAAATTTTATGTCAGAGAAAACATTCAGCATTTGGTTTGGGGAATTGGCTTACTTCACTTAGCATAATATTCTTCAGCTCCATCCATTTACTTGCACATGCCATGATTTCATTCTCTTAAATGATGAACATTATCCCATTTTGTATAAAAAGAACATTTTCTTTATCAATTCATATACTGAAGGGCATCACAGCACACTACTTGAATGCAGCTACAACAATGTTTACACTACCACAATTTAAAAAATGATTTTAACTATCAGATTATAAATGCTTTTTCTAAAAATCTGATATAAAGGAATAAAAACTCTACATGGTTTCTATTGAACATTGAGGACGGTGAAGGTGTTGAATATTTTCTTATATATGTATCATCAGAAATACTATTATTTCTACTAATAAAATGTTTCTAAAATGAAAATATTAAATGGAGAAGCCAATAAAGTAATAGCTTTGCCTCATAATGTATTAGGTGTAAGACTTTGTAAATATTATAGTATTTTTAGGTGTAAAACCTTAACTAGATTTCATTTGAATCTTAGCTTTTCGCACTTAGTAACTTTATAAACTATGATATATCACTTAACTTGGGGATTCTCAGTTTGCTTATCTGTCAATCATTAATAATTGCTCTCAGATTTTTCTGGAAAATTTGAACATGCACAACATTGTTTTTTTTTTCTTTTCTAAAAATATTTATTTATTTATTTATTTTTTAAAGAGAGAGAGAGAATTTTAATTTTAATTTTTTTTTTTTTTTTTTTTTTTTTTTAGTTTTTGGTGGACACAACATCTTTGTTTGTATGCGGTGCTGAGAATCAAACCCAGGCCACACACACTCCAGGCGAGCGCACTACCTCTGGAGCCACATTAAACTCACTCTTTATGTAAATATGATATCATCTTGGCTTGAGTGGAATGACTCTACAGTTCTTTAAGTGACTCCCTAAGTATCATCAAGCAAAATGTCAAATCTTTGATATTGTTCCATAAGAAATTTGGAAAAGAATGTGGCACATTAAATGTATATTCTAATAAAATTAAAAAGCCTTGAAAAATATGTCCCAGATACTTGTGCTTTAATCTATTAGGACTAATGTTTTAGACTGTATAGTTGAGAAAATAAATGTTGTTTAGAACCCCACATCTCAGTGATTTATTTAATCAATGTTTATTTCCCACTCTAAAAGGTCTAAAGTGAACAAAATCTAATGGTCAGGCAGGTATACTGTGTGACTTACATCTGAGATAGTTTTCAGAACTCTGGGGTTCCTGCATTTCATGGGTTTTATGAATCATTTTTCCTCTACAATTTGTTAGTATCACAAGAGTACATGTTTCCATCAAAATTATCAACCTTAGTCTCCCAGACTTTAGAAATCTTCACTTTGTGATGGTGTGCTTTGGGAGAGGCATTAGCTTTCAGAATCAGTTTCAGCCTTCAGCACACTTGTTTGTGCTACTTGCCATCTTGAAGTATTTTTTCCAGCAAAAAGTATGCTTAGAGGGTTGTTTTGTGTATGGAGATAAACTTGAATTTTTATTTAACTTGCCTCTTGGCTGATTCATGTCTCTTAACCAGTGATGAATTTCTATTAATAATTTTACATGAATAATAAATGTAAAGGGATATTTAATAGAATAAAATTATAAGTAAAAATAGAATGAGCCATTTTGCCTTCATTAGGATTGCCAAATGAGAAAGAAATTTAATGTATTTTAAATATTTGTAATTTTAAATTATTGTACTTAAAATATTATAGCAATACCTTTAAAACTGTTTCTTTATCTTAAAATATATAATTGAAACTTTATAACTTAAAGATTATTTTTTTAAACCTGAACTCAATAAATCACATCTCACCACGTGCAAAACTCAAAAATGAAGGCAGAGAATTTCTATATTAAGAACAAGATTAATTTTTTTAAAAAAATAGATGGCTATTATAAAATCTGAAAGATAATGTTGAAAAGATCCTTCAGAATGAAAACAGAAGATTAGACAAGGAGATTAAATTTTCCTAACATGATTCTAAAATGAGAGAAATGAGATATGGAAAAGGGGAGACAGAACATGAAAAAATAAAATTCCCTACTGCTGAGTGGGAATGTGAATCTTCAAAGAGTTTTAAGTCTTTCCACAAAGTAAAAACTGATCATGAATAAAGGTGCCAAAACCACAGTTGTCCCTGTGTTACCACCAGTCTCCCTGTCTAAAGACACAGGAGAAGTTGTTTCATGTTTTTTGAGATAAGGTTTAAAACTAAACATACAAGCCAGTCAACCTTTCTTTAAACTATGAGCTAAACATAAAGACCATGGTGTCAACACAGACTTTATATCCTGTGATATTACTGTGTCTGTGTTTCAAACAATTTCATCTGTTGCTTTATGAATTTTTAAAAATGACTGAATTCTGTAATGGAGTCATTTGTAAATTACCTGATAAATGTTGAATAAGAAAAAGTTATCTACCATATCTAGAAAGGCATTAAAATTAATTAATCTATAGAACTAGAAGTAAAAGTGTCCCAGAAATGAATGTAAATTTGCTAGTTTACATTTAACTTCTGGATTCTTACCATGTATCCATTAAATTATAAGATTTGAAGAAAAATATTTTAAGACAGTTTGTACTAGTTATTTGTCTTGGCTAAGGGAAGTCAGACCTCTTAAGACCAACTCCATTCCTCTTTGATATACCCCTAAATGCTGTGTGGTTCTGCACTGGCTTTGGCCTTGTTGTTCAGTTCCTACTATTCTGTAGCACTTTTTGTTCTGACATTATTTAAATAGTGCTCTCATTCTGGGTGGTTCTACACATTATGTATTATCAGCAACAAGCATAGGGTAATCATTAATTATTGAAGAAATACGAAGGCAAGTTACTTCTAAAAAATAGATAAAGAGAGCTAATTATTTTCTTTAACATTTTTAAGACCTAAATATAATTACTCAAAAACTTGTTCTTCATTTTTTTTTTGATGTCACACTGGAAAGACATGAGAGAGACACATGGACAGACACAGGGGATGTATAAAATTTTCTGAGGTTAAACCTTGTTGTGCACACCCATTTCTCATGTATTTGCTTAAAATTCTGACTTCTTTTCTCTAATATATAAAATCATTAAGATTTGGTAAATTAGAATGCTTATTAGTTTTGACTTTACATCAAAATTGATTGATATTTTCTTGCCAAGAATTTATTTATTTCATGATCCTCAGATTTTTTAGGCTTACTTAATATTCTTATCATCTTTCTCTTATGCTTGCATTACTCAGAGACAGAATTGCTGTATTCTTTCATATGTATTTCTTAAGAGCAAAAACTTCAGAGTATTTGTTTTGGGTATCAAAGGTATTTTAAATTAATCTCATGGTAAAACAACTCTAAATACTCCTTTCTATGTTTTACATTTTCAAATTGAGGTTGTCTTCAGAGCATATTTTACTGAATATTTGTGTTTCACAATAACAGACTCAGAAATTTTAGTCACTAAAAGCCATTTATTTACTGAAATATGTACAATTTGGATTTTTAATTTTGTGCAGCTACAATCATATTTGATAAAAATAGTTATGATGCTTTCATGAACAAAAGTACATTACAAAAATAGATGTATTTCACTATACCTTAATAAAAATGGACATGTATATGTATCATTATTTAAATGTTTATTTTCACCTCTGGGTATATTTTACCAATATTATTATAAAATAAATCATATAACAGTTATTAATATATGTTTATTTGTTTGTACCATATTTATTTATTATGTTATTGTTGTATACATATTACTGGTTAACACATTCTTTTTTTTTTAAAGAGAGAGTGAGAATTTTAATATTTATTTTTTAGTTTTCAGCAGACACACATCTTTGTTTGTATGTGGTGCTGAGGATCAAACCTGGGCTGCATGCATGCCAGGCAAGTGCGCTACTGCTTGAGCCACTCCCCAGCCCCAGGTTAATACATTCGTAAAAAGAAAATGCTATTTAATAACCATAGAAATGGAATATTAAAGATCTTTTTAAACTACTTTTTTAATACATATTTTCTTTTATCTTTCTAAAAACTTCTAAAATGTGTAAATTTATAAATATACACATTAAGGAACAAGAGATCCAATGGCAATAAGTAATATATCAAAGAATCAAAACCTGATAAATTCAGTGCTAGAATTAACAGTTTTCCTGAAATGCAGGTCAACGATGTCTCTAATGCAGATAGTAAGCAAAACATTAAAATAACTAAATAACTGTAATTGAAATGATTCAGCAAACTATTTGGCATGACCATATATGGCCTCAATTTTAATCAAATATATATTAGATTTATTTATAATATATAGGTTAATTTATTCCTTTATGATCACTATCTCTTCTTTGAGAAATGACCTCTAGTAAACAGCCTCATTTGGCCTCAGGATGTGTGTACAGTAAGAAAAAAAGTCTCAAGAGTTCTATTATATTCATAATATATTCACATATTCCCAAGGTCTCTCACATACTGGTCAGTCACACACACCAAGCAATTTGAATGTTCATGAAGTTTTGCAATATAACATTGTTATCCTTCCAAGCCATTTCTAAGAATTCTGTGTGATTTATTGAAAACATCAAGGAAAATGAATATGTCTTTTTAAACCCAGAACTTGAAATGACACTGGACTCAAGAGATCAAGTTTATGAAGAAAGGAGTTATGTTTTATGGCTTCTGTTTATCTGCAGAAGAGCTGTCAATGTGAAAGGGGTTGTGTGAGAATGGCCTTAGGCCTGAGCCTAAGCAACTCCTGTAATGCCAGATTCATGAGACCCGAATAGACCTCCAGGAGATGAATCTGATGCAGTCACACAAGAGTGTTTATTGTAAGCTCAAGCCTGGACTCACAACCATTTCAGATATAGTGGTCCCAAAGAATGAGTCTTGACCCTTAATTCATTGAGGATTAATAGATTTTATGGGATATTGTATGCATCACAACATCACACAGCCAATCATTTCACATCACAGAAAAGTCAAACAACAACTCTTAACATTGATTAGCACATTCATTGGCAGAAACAAGTTGTGTAAGGGTGATTGGTTAGTTCAAGTTGTGGATACTTTTGAACCGATTGGTTTAGGCCATGAGAGGTTGCAAGAGTGTATATGATAAACTTGCCTAATCATGTTACCAATCAACAAAACTACTGGGAAGGTCACCTGGTGTTTCTGGTGTTTTCTGTGTCTCATGTTTTTTGTGGTAGCTAGGAGGTTGCTGTGGGTCCTAACCTAGTGTAACTGAGTCAGGATCACTTGGCATGGAAGATCTCTCCAGTTATTTACAGACAAACAACTCACCAGGGTTGGTATATGCCTAGGAGCACTCTGAGTTTTTCCATGGACAAGGGTAACTCCCCCCTTTGGACAGGCTTTGCTCTTAGGTGGCTGGTTTCTCAAAAATGGAGTCACATCAGTTTCTCACTCCATTTAAAAAACTCCATTTTGAAACCTGAGGTCATAAATAGAGGTCACTTTTCACCAGGCACACCCACAGAGCCCTCTAATATGGCCTCAGACAAATTACTTGTCCTCACCCTGATAAGCTGAATAAAGCCTCTGGCAGGCTTTTCTCTCCTGATAAGAGTGAAAGGTGAGAATATCAGGATGGAGACCACCAGACCAGATATTTCTGACCTCAGGGTAAATGAGAAATCTGGTGGTACCTGAATATTACAAGGTGTGGTAAAAAATAAAAAAATAAAAACAAAATTTAGTATAAAAAATAGAGCTAAAAACAGGGTTTTAGCCAGCCTAAACGAGTATGTACTCCAGCTGGAGAGCCTGATGAGAACCTACACTGACATCCCATCTCCTGCCATCATTTTCCTATTCTCTGTGTGATCCTCACTGCTCTCAAACTCTACCGCCTTGTCTGGACCTTTGTGAGAGCTGCAACTTCTCCCTTTGACCCTCTCCTCAACTGGTCGTCCACTCCCCACCAGAAAAAGCCTGTTTTGGTTTAGGACCTGATCACTGCTGTCTGAGTGAGTGTGAATCTGCAGGACATAAAGCCTAAGGCTTGAGAGTTTTGAACTTAGCATTCAGATGAAATGTCTGTCACTAGCCTGTCATGATTAAATCTGTTTTGCAATGTTCAGAATTAATCTAATATTGTTTTCTGGGAATTAATTAATCTAGAATTGCTTGGTGTTATTTGATTATCTCCACTGCAGGGCCTATCATTAAGGATTGTTGTTTTCTTCATTAGGAACTTCTAGAGTAAAGTTGTATTAAGAATTTGAGTGAATAAAGAATTGAAAGGGGCAGAAATGCATGGACATTCTTTATATCTCCCCTTGACTGCAATGTCACAAATTTGCTCCCTGGCAAAATGTTGTTATTATTTTTAAAGTATTAAATTAAGGAATTCTTATCACTTAAGATTATTATTTACTTCAATTCTAAATGTTGACTTTACTTTTGGCATTATCTGCCCAGTTGTCGCAGGTCTGCCTACCTTGTGGGCGCGTGTGGCGGCTCTGCTCTGACCCTACTCCAATTGGGGTTATGTGACTACCACACCAGCGGGCCACTGGGCCTGATCTGGGCATGAAGGCTCTGCTCTACCCCTACTCCAGTTGGGGTGACGTGTGTACCATGCTGGCATGCCTCTGGGCCTGATCTGCTGGTCTGTCGCAGGCCTGCCTACTTTGCGGGTGCGGGTGGTGGCTCTGCTCTGTCCCTACTCCAATTGAGGTCATGCTGGCGGGCCGCTGGGCCCATTCCAGGAGCGGGCAGCAGCTCTGCTCTGCCCCTCTGGCTTGATGACAAAGTGAGAGAGACTCGGGTGTTTGTGACTCATTTTCTTTACCAGGAGACCAACTGTTTGTGTCGCCGCTGGTATCGATGAAGTTCTCTCCTCCACCGCTTTCTGATGAAATTAGATCTCTGCCGTGTTGTTATCCCATGCGAATGGCAGCATTTCGTCTCCTTTGCCGGCTGACCAAAGAAACAGGTGAGTCCTGACCGGTCCTCACAAGCCCCGTCTTCTGCCATGGAAATCCTTCCTCTAGCTTTTGGAGCACCCCAGTTTTGCTGGAAATTCCTAACAAGATAGCTTTTAGCCTTTCTAACTCGTCATTCTCCCGGCACAAAGATGGGGTACACGGGGGTAATGCACTCCCTTCGCCGCCATCTTCTATTCTGTCAAGTATTGATATTGTGATATCTCCTGTAGTTTTATTGCCTGGAGTAGCTGATTTTTTCTTAACTGGATCTGTAGTTCTTTGTATGTATTTTTAATATGATTTTTAAAAAGTGGATATAGACTTGTGTACATGTTCTAAGTGATATCACCCTTCTTTCTCAGTTATTTTTGCATGGATCAGGAATCAATAAGTCCTTACTGTTCTTGCTTTATCTTCTTGACAAAATACAAATGCGCTTATAGGAAATGTTTCTCTTGAAACTGAAATAGCAATCAATTCATCACCTCTTCATGTGTTCCAAATGGTAACAAGATATCTGCATTGGTAGCAAATCATAATGGATCATATAAATTTAATTTAGAGTAACATGTTTACATAAACTTTGTGACAATAGCCAAGCTTTCTGTGTTTATTAATTTCTCCTACAATAACAGTAAGGGTGGTGATTATTGCATAGGAAGAAAAACTCTGATATTCAATCATTCTTTTGGGTGATAACATACAACTGAATTTTTAACATGTTGTAATTTCCTCACAGGATAACAAAGAAGAAATAAATTTATAACCTGCACTTTATTGAAGGTAATAGCTTTTCTACAAGGGGTGAAACATTTCATTTTGTTTTTATTTTCTTAAAATGGCATAGACTAATTCTGAAAAAGTACTTAAGCACTTTATTTATTTATATATATTTTTGGATGTTGATGGGACTTTATTTTGTTTATTTTGTTTATATGCAGTGCTTAGATGAAACCCTGTGCATCAAACATGCTAAGCAAGTGTTCTACCATTGAGTCACAACCCAGATCCAGGCACAGACACAGGTCTTTCAGCTCTTTCTTGATGTGTAGAATTTCTCACCCATGCCCCTGCTATCTTGATCTAAGTATCCATACATTTACTTCACACTGATACAGTGATTTGATGCACATACAGAATACCATTTACTGCAACAAAACAGCATGGTTTACAACTTAAATCAATTTTAAGCATTCAAGCTAATTAGAGTCATAAAGATGTAAGAATAGGGCCTTTTAATTCACTGGTATATTAAACTATTTAAGATGGTTGGGCTTTTTATACAAAAAATCCTGAAGTAGTCCTGAAGAATATTTGGATTGAAACAGGTGAAAAATAATGGTTGAGGCCCACTGCTCTTTTGTGTTTCACTAATATTAATTCAGAGACCATTAGGAGCAGCACACTAGCTGAGCTGAATAAAGATGGCCAATTTCAAAGAAAATCATGTTTTATATAATACAGGATCTTTTAGATCACAGCAGGTTGACTCTTTTGGAAAGCAAATGTGTAAGCCATGCAGTTCACAAGACATGACATGGATCATCCAAATTCCACATGGCTTGTGAGGCCTCTGTTTGGCAGCAGAAGACCCTCAACACTGGCTCCCACAAAAGAGATTCCTGCAGTCCAATATTGGGATTAGAAAATTGTAGTAAACTATGGTGAAAGTAATTTTGAAGACAGATGCATTCTGTTTGTTTCCAGAAAAAAAGAGTAAGAAAAATATGAGTTAAAAACTCCTTTTCCATGAAATCCCATTTGTTTTGCTTTGTGAGCATACCCTATAGAAGAAAATAGAATGCTGACTGTGAGGGGAAATCTGGTCCTCCAGTGATTGTTATAGAAGAATAGGAAATGTTGACACCAAGGGTATGCTATCAAATACTTAGCATAGGACTGCCTACTTCTTTGAGAGAATGCTCTGTGGTAAATAGAAAATGCTGATAAAATCTTTTCTTTTTGTTTCATTAAGCCAAAAGTTTTATTTGATGTTTGAGATCCATTGTGCTTTGAAATATAATCTTAGCATCCCTGCCATAGGTTTTTATGAAAGGTGATTTAGCGTACTGTGGTGGGCTAACATCCATTTCTTCTTTTTACGGGAAACATTTTCTACTTAAAAAAAAAATGAAAATGGCCAATACTCTTTAATAGGGAATTTTATTCATCAATGAGTGGAGGCTTTCTTAAAATATTTTTATTCAAAGGCATATTTTTTTGAGAGAGAGAGAGAGAGAGAGAGAGAGAGAGAGAGAGAGAGAGAGAGAAAGAGAGAAAGATTTTTAATATTTATTTTTTTAGTTTTTGGCAGATACAACATCTTTATTTGTATGTGGTGCTGAGGATCGAACTCAGAGGCATGTGCATGCCAGGTGAGCACACTACTTCTTGAGACATATCCCCAGCCTCCTCAAACACACCTTTTATTTAAAATATAGAAATGACTGGCTTTACAAAGCCAGTTATGTAAAAAAAAATTCAGACACTTTAAAATAAACAGATCACTCACTTTATATTTTCTACAAAAATATTTTATTTACCATTATATAGAAAAATATAAAAGAATCAAATTATTTCACATACATATAAAAGTTAACCTTAGATAAAACATATATACATTTATACATAGTGTTCTAGAGTGCACATGCACATACATATTCTAAAATATATATAAGATTTCATTGACTTGGAGAAAAATTTCAGGAAGTATCTAGTATTGATATTATTTAATGCACTTTCATGAATAAGTAATTACAAAATTGTGTCTAAACTTGTGAGAAATAGTTTCATATGTTATCTTTATCCCAAAAAAATAAGTTTTCATAGATTTATCAGAGGATACATAATCTGTCATTCCTCACTGTCTTATCATGCATTCACTTCTTTTCTTATTTTTAGCATGGATTCTCTAGTACATTAAGACTTCTTTCTTCATTTGTATATTTAGTTTTTCACTTCTACCTATTTTGTTTTACTTTCTTAATCACTCTTTGTATTCTGTCTTTCTGCATCTCACTCAAAGAATAGATTTAAATGAGACAATATATTATTTTTTAATAAATAAATATATTTTAGTTGCTTCAAAAGTATTTGATTTTTTTCATAATATGTTATAGTTATTCTTGAGTATTACAAACTCCACGATGGAATATATACAACATTTCAACATATATAAACATGCTTTTTTATTTTTGTTTTTAAATATTTTATTTCCTCGGAATTTGCTCACAATATTTTATGACATAATTTTTAGATTTTATTCTAATTTATTATAAAAGACAGTTGAATGCATTGAATGTACCCAAATAGAGTACAATTTTTCATATCTCTTGTACACAACAGAGTCACACCATTCATGTCTTCATACATGTACTTAGGATAATGACATCCATCTCATTTCATCACTTTCCTATCCCCATGCTCCCTTTCTTTCCCTTCCTCCACGCTGCCTTATCTATAGTTTTTTCTGTTCCTTCCATGCTTCTCCCTCCTTTCCATTACGTATCAGAAATTTTATGTCAGAGAAAACATTCAGCATTTGGTTTGGGGGATTGGCTTACTTCACTTAGCATAATATTCTTCAGCTCCATCCATTTACTTGCATATGCTATGATTTCATTCTCTTAAATGATGAGCATTATCCCATTTTGTATAAAAAGAACATTTTCTTTATCAATTCATATACTGAAGGGCATCACAGCACACTACATGAATGCAGCTACAACAATGTTTATACTACCACAATTTAAAAAATGATTTTAACTATCAGATTATAAATGCTTTTTCTAAAAATCTGATATAAAGGTATAAAAACTCTACATGGTTTCTATTGAACATTGTGGATGTTGAAGGTGTTGAATATTTTCTTATATATGTATCATCAGAAATACTATTATTTCTACTAGTAAAATGTTTCTAAAATGAAAATATTAAATGGAGAAGCCAATAATGTAATAGCCTTGCCTCATAATGTATTAGGTGTAAGACTTTGTGAATATTATAGTATTTTTTAGGTGTAAAACCTTAACTAGATTTCATTAGAATCTTAGCTTTTCTCATTTAGTAACTTTATAAACTATGATATATCACTTAATTCGGGGATTCTCAGTTTGCTTATGTGTCAATCATTAATAATTGCTCTCAGATTTTTCTGGAAAATTTGAACATGCCCAACATTGTTTTCTTTTTCTTTTTTAAAAATATTTATTTATTTATTTATTTATTTATTTATTTATTTATTTATTTTTTAAAGAGAGAGAGAAAGAGGGAGAATTTTAATTTTAATATTTTTTTGTTTTTTTGTTTTTTTGTTTTCGGCGGACACAACATCTTTGTTTGGATGTGGTGCTGAGGATCAAACGCAGGCCACACACACTCCAGGCAAGCTCACTACCTCTTGAACCACATCCCCAGCCCTGTTTTCTTTACTTATATGTTATAAAAGAAATTTTCAGAGTTCTCTAAAGTAAAGTAGCCCTGAAACAAAGCAAGCGCTCTATACAATGTAGACATGCAGTGGTCATAACTTTTGAGATCAGAACTACATGAACCTTGGTTTCGTATACCCCATCAATTCAAGTTTTGTAAACAAGGGATAAGACAATGTTTTTGTACCATGAAGAAGACCTCATAGCAGGACAGGTAGACACTGCAGTCACTTATCCCCATGAAGTCCCAATATCACATCCACTTATCACTTACACCACATTTTCAAAAAACATCTCATTACATCAAAACTGGTATATGAGATGTAACCTCACTAAAAGTCTCACCAAGCTCAAAAAAATTTGGACACCATACATCGGAGGGAGGAAGCCAGGACCAGATGAAACAGAAACTGCTTGCATTAAGACCTGTAGCCACCTTGGTGATGTAGCTGAACACAAAGAAAATGAAAGCATGAGTTTTGGTGTTTAGAGATAAGTGTGCAAAAGGCATATTTGTTCTAAGACAAGGAAGCAATGTAAACCATAATTGTAACTATACACTTATAAATCACAATTTTAAACAAAAGGACAGAAAACAGGCAGAAGTATCAAATTAAAGAACAGGATAGAGTTTTTAACTCATAACAGAAGACTTGACAATCCTTACCAAAGGGGTGAAGATGTCATGAAATTTTCCTTTATGAAGGTAATTTGTGGAAGGAGTGAGTTTTTCATTGCTGAAGAAAATTTTGCCAGAAAGTATAGAATAATAGAAGGAATAGCAAAAACACAAAAGTCACAGAAGGAAGCTAGAGTCTAGTAAGATGTTCAGTTATAGGGTTGGGGATATAACTCAGTTGGTAGAGTGCTGGCCTCACATTCACAAGGCCCTGGGTTTAATCCCCAGTACCACCAAAAAAAAGTTCAGTTACAAATTTTTATTGTGTTTATCATGATGTCATTTAGAACTATTATTAGTATTATTATTTAAATCAGGGTTTGAACCCACAGGTGATTAACTACTGAGCCAAACCTCAGCTCTTTCTTTTCTTTTTTCTTTCTTTCTTTTTTTGTTTTTGAGACTTAATCTTGCAGAATTTCTGAGACTGACTTTGAGCTTGCAATTCTCATGCCTTAGTCTCTAGAGCCAACCAAGATTACAGGCATTCGCCACCATGCCCAGCTTGGAATTTTTTTAAGTTATTTTATTTTTATATATCAGGACTTCATCTGACAATGATTGTATTTTCTTTTGCTAATGTTTTGAATAGAATCTGTGCCTTATACCACAAATAACCTAAAAACTCACTCTTTGTGTAAATATGATATCATCTTGGCATGAGTGGAATGACTCTACAGTTCTTTAAGTGACTCCCTAAGTATCATCAAGCAAAATGTCAAATCTTTGATATTGTTCCATAAGAAATTTGGAAAAGAATGTGGCACATTAAATGTATATTCTAATAAAATTAAAAAGCCTTGAAAAATATGTCCCAGATACTTGTGCTTTAATCTATTAGGACTAATGTTTTAGACTGTATAGTTGAGAAAATAAATGTTGTTTAGAACCCCACATCTCAGTGATTTATTTAATCAATGTTTGTTTCCCACTCTAAAAGGTCTAAACTGAACAAAATCTAATGGTCAGGCAGGTATACTGTGTGGCTTACATCTGAGATAGTTTTCAGAACTCTGAGGTTCCTGCATTTCATGGGTTTTATCAATCATTTTTTCTCTACAATTTGTTAGTATCACAAGAGTACGTGTTTCCATCAAAAATATCCACCTTAGTCTCCCAGACTTTAGAAATCTTCACTTTGTGATGGTGTGCTGTGGGAGAGGCATTAGCTTTCAGAATCAGTTTCAGCCTTCAGCACACTTGTTTGTGCTACTTGCCATCTTGAAGTATTTTTTCCAGCAAAAGTATGCTTAGAGAGTTGTTTTGTGTATGGAGATAAACTTGAATTTTTATTTAACTTGCCTCTTGGCTGACTCATGTCTCTTAACCAGTGATGAATTTCTATTAATAATTTTACATGAATAATAAATGAAAAGGCATATTTAATAGAGTAAAATTATAAGTAAAAAAAGAATTACGCCTTCATTAGGATTGCCAAATGAGAAAGAAATTTAATGTAGTTAAAATATTTGTAATTTAAAATTGTTGTACTTAAAATATTATAGCAAATGCGGTAACTTTAAAACTGTTTCCTTATCTTAAAATATATAATTGAAACTTTATAACTTAAAGATTATTTTCTCAAACCTGAACACAATGAATCACACCTTACCAGGTGCAAAACTCAAAAATGAAGAGAGAGAATTTGTATATTAAGAACAAGTTTTAATTTTTTTAAAAAAATAGATGGCTATTATAAAACCTGAAAGATAATGTTGAAAAGATCCTTCAGAATGAAAACAGAAGATTAGACAAGGACATTAAATTTTCCTAAAATGATTCTAAAATGAGAGAAATGAGATATGGAAAAGGGGAGATAGAACATGAAAAAATAAAATTTGGTTTAAAACTAAACACACAAGCCAGTTAAGCTTTCTTTAAACTAGGAGCTAAACATAAAGACCATGGTGTCTACACAGACTTTATATCCTGTGATATTACTGTGTCTGTGTTTTAAACAATTTCATCTGTTGCTTTATGAATTTTTAAAAATGACCATATTCTGTAATGGAGTCCTTTGTAAATTACCTGATAAATGTTGAATAAGAAAAAGTTATCTACCATATCTAGAAAGGCATTAAAATTAATTAATCTATAGAACTAGAAGTAAAAGTGTCCCAGAAATGAATGTAAATTTGCTAGTTTACATTTAACTTCTGGACTCTTACCATGTATCCATTAAATTATAAGATTCGAAGAAAAATATTTTAAGACAGTTTGTACTAGTTATTTGTCTTGGCTAAGGGAAGTCAGACCTCTTAAGACCAACTCCATTCCTCTTTGATATACCCCTAAATGCTGTGTGGTCCTGCACTGGCTTTGGCCTTGTTTTTCAGTTCCTACTCTTCTGTAGCACTTTTTGTTCTGACATTATTTAAATAGTGCTCTCATTCTGGGTGGTTCTACACATTCTGTATTATCAGCAACAAGCACAGGGTAATCATTAATTATTGAAGAAATACGAAGGCAAATTACTTCTAAAAATAGATAAAGAGAGCTAATTATTTTCTTTAACTTTTTTAAGACCTAAATATAATTACTCAAAAACTTGTTCTTCATTTTTTTTTTGATGTCACACTGGAAAGACATGAGAGAGACACATGGACAGACACAGGGGATGTATAAAATTTTCTGAGGTTAAACCTTGTTGTGCACACCCATTTCTCATGTATTTGCTTAAAATTCTGACTTCTTTTCTCTAATATATAAAATCATTAAGATTTGGTAAATTAGAATGCTTATTAGTTTTGACTTTACATCAAAATTGATTGATATTTTCTTGCCAAGAATTTATTTATTTCATGATCCTCAGATTTTTTAGGCTTACTTAATATTCTTATCATCTTTCTCTTATGCTTGCATTACTCAGAGACAGAATTGCTGTATTCTTTCATATGTATTTCTTAAGAGCAAAAACTTCAGAGTATTTGTTTGGGTATCAAAGGTATTTTAAATTAATCTCATGGTAAAACAACTCTAAATACTCCTTTCTATGTTTTTACATTTTCAAATTGAGGTTTTCTTCAGAGCATATTTTACTGAATATCTGTGTTTCACAATAACAGACTCAGAAATTTCAGTCACTAAACGCCACTTATTTACTGATATATGTACAATTTGGATTTTTAATTTTGTGCAGCTTCAATCCAATTTGATAATAATATTTATGATGCTTTCATGAACAAAAGTATATTTCAAAAATAGATGTATTTCACTATACCTTAATAAAAATGGACATGTATATGTATCATTATTTAAATGTTTATTTTCACCTCTGGGTATATTTTACCAATATTATTATAAAATAAATCATATAACATTTATTATTTTATGTTTATTTGTTTGTACCATATTTATTTATTATGTTATTGTTGTATACATATTGCTGGTTAATACATTCTGTTTTTTTAAAGAGGGAGACAGAGAATTTTAGTATTTATTTTTTAGTTCTCAGCGGACACAACATCTTTGTTTGTATGTGGTGCTGAGGATCGAACCTGGGCTGCATGCATGCCAGGCAAGTGTGCTACTGCTTGAGCCACATCCGCAGCCCCAGGTTAATACATTCTTAAAAAGAAAATGCTATTTAATAACCATAGCAATGGTATATTAAAGAGCTTTTTAAACTACTCTTTTAATACATATTTTCTTTTATCTTTCTAAAATCTTCTAGAATGTGTAAATTTATAAATATACACATTGAGAAACAAGAGATCCTATGGCAATAAGTAATATATAAAAGTCTCAAAACCTGATAAATTCAGTGCTATAATTTTTTTCCTGAATTGCAGGTCAACGATGTCTCTAATGCAGACTGTAAGCAAAACATTAAAATAACTAAATAACTGTAATTGAAATGATTCAGCAAACAATTTGGCATGGTCATATATGTCATCAATTTGAATCAAATATATATTAGATTTATTTATAATATATAGGTTAATTTATTCCTTTATGATCACTATCTCTTCTTTGAGAAATGACCTCTAGTAAACAGCCTCATTTGGACTCAGGATGTGTGTACGGTAAGAAAAAAAGTCTCAAGAGTTCTATTATATTCATAATATATTCACATATTCCCAAGGCCTTTCACATACTGGTCAGTCACAAACAGCAAGCAATTTGAAAGTTCATGAAGTTTTGCAATATAACATTGTTATCCTTCCAAGCCATTTCTAAGAATTCTGTGTGACTTATTGAAAACATCAAGGAAAATGAATATGTCTTTTTAAACCCAGAACTTGAAATGACACTGGACTCAAGAGATAGAGTTTATGAAGACAGGAGTTATGTGTTATGGCTTCTGTTTATCTGCAGAAGAGCTGTCAAGGTGAAAGGGGTTGTGTGAGAATGGCCTTAGGCCTGAGCCTAAGCAACTCCTGTAATGCCAGATTCATGAGACCCCAATAGACCTCCAGGAGCTGAATCTGATGCAGTCACACAAGAGTGTTTATTGTAAGCTCAAGCCTGAACTCACAACCATTTCAGATACAGTGTTCCCAAAGAGTGAGTCTTGACCCTTAATTCATTGAGGATTAGTAGATTTTGGGGGATATTGTATGCATCACAACATCACACAGCCAATCATTTCACATCACAGAAAAGTCAAACAACAACTCTTAACTTTGATTAGCACATTCATTGGCAGGAACAAGTTGTGTAAGCGTGATTTTTTAGTTCAAGTTGTGGATACATTTGAACCGATTGGTTTAGGCCATGAGAGGTTGCAAGAGTGTATATGATAAACTTGCTAATCATGTTACCAATCAACAAAACTACTGGGAAGGTCACCTGGTTTTTCAGGTATTTTCTGTGTCTCATGCTTTTTGTGGTAGCTAGGGGGTTGCTATGGGTCCTAACCTAGTGTAACTGAGTCAGGATCACTTGGCATGGAAGATCTCTCCAGTTATTTACAGACAAACAACTCAGCAGGGTTATTATATGCCTAGGAGCACTATGAGTTTTTCCATGGACAAGGGTAACTCCCCCCTTTGGACAGGCTTTGCTCTGAGGTGGCTGGTTTCTCAAAAAGGGAGTCACATCAGTTTCTCACTCCATTTAAATAACTCCATTTTGAAACCTGAGGTCATTATTAGAGGTCAATTTTCACCAGGCACACCCACAGAGCCCCCTAATATGGCCTCAGACAAATTACTTGCCACCACCCTGATAAACTGAATAAAGCCGCTGGCAGGCTTTCCTCTCCTGATAAGAGTGAAAGGTGAGAATATCAGGATGGAGACCACCAGACCAGATATTTCTGACTTCAGGGTAAATGAGAAATCTGGTGGCACCTGATAATTACAAGGTGTGGTAAAAAATAAAAAATAAAAACAAAATTAGTATAAAAAATAGAGCTAATAAACAGGGTTTTAGCCAGCCTAAAAAAGTATATACTCCAGCAGGAGAGCCTGATGTGGACCTACACTGACATCCCATCACTTGCCATCATTTTCCTATTCTCTGTGTGATCCTCACTGCTCTCAAACTCTACCGCCTTGTCTGGACCTTTGTGAGAGCTGCAACTTCTCCCTGTGTCCCTCTCCTCAACTGTTTGTCCACTCCCCACCAGAAAAAGCCTGTTTTGGTTTGGGACCTGATTACTGCTGTCTGAGTGAGTGTGCATCTGCAGGACATAAACCTAAGGTTTGAGAGTTTTGAACTTAGCATTCAGAGGAAATGTCTGTCACTAGCCTGTCATGATTAAATCTGTTTTGCAATGTTCAGAATTAATCTAAAATTGTTTTCTGGGAATTAATTAATCTAGAATTGCTTGGTGTTATTTGATTACCTCCACTGCAGAGCCTATCATTAAGGATTGTTGTTTTCTTCATTAGGAACCTATAGAGTAAAGTTGAATTTAGAATTTGAGTGAATAAAGAATTGAAAGGGGCAGAAATGCATGGATATTCTTTATTTCTCCCCTTGACTTCAATGTCACAAATTTGCTCCCTGGAAACATGTTGTTATTATTTTTAAAGTATTAAATTAAGGAATTTTCATCACTAAAAATTATTATTATCTTCAATTCTAAATGTTGAATTTACTTTTGGCATTATCTCTGTCCTTTGACTGTCATTGTTATGGCTATTTACTGGTAATTAGGCCTTGCTTTTCCAATGCTGAAGTATAACACCAGAGAAGCACATCAAGACAAGTTTAGAGTGGAAAGTTGAAGCTTTATTAAAGGACAGCAGAAAAGACTTCTCCCTGGAGGAAGAGGGGGACCCAATGTAGTGGTACCCCCTTTCTCCACAGAAAAGTCCACTTCACCATGGCTGATTTGGGAACTGTCAGCCAAAGAGTCTCTGCAAAAGAGTTCAATGTAGATAAACTTTCTATTTTTGTGTTGCCCTGTTTACTTGGCCACTGGCCAAGGTGCTGGACACCCCTTTACTATTTTCACAAATATATCCAGTATAGTACTTTGAAGAAATAGCAAACAAGGCCTCTGGCCTTGAGCTAGGCTTCACAGAGATGTCTACATTTTTAAGATAAGTTACAAATTGGCTCCATGGTAACAGCTGGCAGAGGGAGGAAGAAAGGGTAGAAGAAGTTCTCCTCTTCTCAAGTGTTGTCCTTGAAGGGTTAACTTGCCCAGACAGTGAAAGAAAAAGCTGCTTTTATGTGAACTTCTGCAGACTGTAAACTTCTGAGCCCCTCTACTTACATGCTGGGTATAAAACTCTGAAATTCCTTGAACTTGGAGGGATTGATTAATAACAGCAAAAGCTGTGCTCTCTGAACCTGGATGTAGCCAAATGAAACTGTTTCTTTCTATCTTCAGTGCCTTGCTTCATTTGTCCCTACAACAATCTGGGACACAGCACTGGAGGGAGTACTGTCACATGTGATGAGTCAGGTTTTGCAAGAGAAAACACCAACTGGGCTGCTATTTCATACATCTTTTCTACTTAGAGTAGCAATCTGACTCTGATTATCACCCCCAAACCTCTCCCCACAACAAGAGGCCTTTACATATAAGGGTCTGCTGACTGTCCCATGTCAGTCACATGTTATTTGGAAGCCAATGACAGATCCACATGGCTCCACCACGAATGTTTTATCAGACACCTGCACTCCACTGCTCCAAGGCCGGTTCCCAGCAGGCTCCAACTCAATGGCATCTCTGTTCTACACCATTTTTATGAATTCGAGTCAATAAAGGAACTATCTTGTTCTGTAATGATGAGCAACAGGAGATCGGATGGATCTCCAGTTCAGAAATTCCTCGTCATGACAATTTCAAATATTTCACTGTATTGGTCTAGACATCATTCAAGGATGAAGTAGGTGGCACTGTGTGTCTTGATTCTTTCAGGAACTATTAAGGGGTGAGAAAACTCCATTCAAAGAATAATATATATGAGAGAGAGAGAGAGAGAGAGAGAGAGAGAGAGAGAGAGAAATATATATTAAATACATGTAAAAGTAGCAATAGATATGCAAATCCAAATTCTAAAAAGAACATATATCATTCAAAGATCACAAAAGTATTCATTTGACTCATACAAACTAGGGGTAGAATTGTGGCTCAGGGTTAGAGTGCCCCTGACTTCAATCCCTGGTCTCTCCCCCGCCAAAAAAAATGGGACTGAGTAAATAGCTCAGCATATAGAGTGCTTGCCTTCTAAGTATGAGGCCCTGGGGTCAATCCTCAGTACAGAGATTGAGAGGGGGGGGGGGGAGAGGGAGAGAGAGATTGAACTTGCATGTAATTTAAATTCAAGTTAGTCCCACTTCTATTTTTTCCTGCCACACCAGAATAAAAGAGTTTCCTGAAATGTTTGGAATGTTTCTGTGGTTATTTATTTATTTATTTATTATTTACTTATTTTTATTTGGTGCTGAGGATCGAACCCAAGACCTTGCATGTGATATGTGAGTGCTCTATCACTGAGCCACAACCCCAGCCCCTTCTGTGGGTTATTTTAATGAAATGGTCTGACCATAAATAAGTAAATAACAAATTAATTAATAAATAAATACACCCTCAATTGATGACCCATTACAGTTTTTAAAAAATTTTTAAATGGGACACATAGACCACATTTAGGAGAGATTCATTCTTTTTAATGTCACCTAATATTATTCTGCTTTTTTCTCATGTGAAAAATCTCAGAATTATAAATTAAAATAATTTAAAAATGCCCTCCAGTTCTTGAAGAAAAACATTATAAATGATGCATACATTTGAAATAAAACATGGGGAAATAATGATTAATAATGCTGAAAGTGGAGTTTTTAGATGAACCAAAATTTCTCAGTTTTCCATGAATCTGGGTGCTTGTTTCATAAATTTTGAAGAAAAAAAATTATTTAAGCAAGAAGAAATAGAACGGCCACCATATTATATGAGGATTGATATCAGAAAAAGAAATCCTTTTTGTGTGCCATCTTAGAAGTTTACTGATGGTTTTGGGCAGAACATGGAGCATAATGCATTTAAAGTAGGCTTTGGAAAAGGCATCCTGACTACCATATGGGTTCACTTTTATTCTTTCTGTGACCCATCCTTTTTCCTTCAAATTCAATAAGGAATCACTCCTGGGACAAAGGACTTTGTAGAAGGTGTTCCCACAAGTGGGATTCAAGGTCTTTTACTTTTGAAATAGACCTTAATGGTGCTCATTAACATCTTTCAGTTAGCCACCAGGTGTCTTTGAGTGAGGCCCATTATCTGCATTACATGGTCATTATTAAACTTATTCTCTGTGAACAGAGAACCCTAGTTTTGGATATGTGAACAGAGAGTTAGAAAACTAGGGGTTTATTCTGAGACCTATGGAGAGATAGGCTGAAGTTCTGGATTTCAGGTTTTTGTTCTGGATTTGAGATACTGCTTCTGCTATATTTAAAAATCTCAGGACTCATGAAGAGAATGAGTTAAAAGCCAGCATCATCAAATGTGTGAGGCCCTAAGAACTTCAAAGTGACCCTGTTTCTAAATAAAAATATTTAAAAAAGGATGTGAATGTGAATCAGGGGATGAACACCTCTGGGTTGAATTTCTGGTACCAAAAAAAAAAAAAACAACAAACAAACACGCACACACACAAAAAAATAATAAACAAACAAACAAACAAACCCTCATGAGTAACAAGCCCTAAAATCAGCAGCCTCTATCATGCTTGAATACAACAAATGTAGTTGTGGTTCTCTACTGGTAATTATCTCAGTCTTCATTATGCATTCTGGAGACATGCTGGAATCATGGGACATGGAAGCCCACAAAGGGCTTTAGAAAAAAGCTGGAAACACCTTACAATTATGGAACAAAATGCTCATGTTTTCAACTGTTGATCAAAGCCTCACTAGACTAGTCAGAGGGAGGTGATCGCTAATTTACCACAGAGAGACCCTCTGGCCACAAGACTCTGGAGAGGACCATGAGGACTCCCTAGCCATGACTACCAGTTTCCACCATTGCCACTTCTGTCAGCTTTAAGCCACCTTCCTACCCAGTCTCAAGATAACAAGGCACACTTACCATTTCCTGGCTCTCAGGGTTCTCAGTGTTCTCCCTGTGATTTGTTTTCAGATTCTGCATAGCACAGACACCTGGGCTTGGATCCAGGACAGAAGCCAACAAAAAGATTGAAAAAATGGTGGGCTCCAGACACCAAGGGAACAGAAGATTGTGGACGCCCTCCCCCTCATCACTGGCTGCATGAGGGTTGGACAGTTCTCACCTAAGAGACTGATTGGTCAAGGCTTCATGCCCTGCCTCCAACCTGAGGCAAGTGGGCGCAGAATCAAAGGCTGAATGACAGGCTGCTCCATTGTCACTGTTAAAAGACTATAGATCAGGGCTGAGGATATAGCTTAGTCAGTAGAGTGCTTTTTTGCTGATTAAGGCCATGAATTCAATCCCTTTCACTACACACACACACTCTACTCCCCCCCCAAAAAATAAGTAAAGGACTTTGGGGACTAGGATTATGGATAAGAGGTAAAGCACGTCTCTAGCATGCGTGAGGTACTGGGTTCAACACCCAGCACTGCATTAAAAAGCCACCCAAGAGAGGATGTGGCTCAAATGGTACAGCACTCCCTGGCATGTGGGGGGCCCAGTTTTGATCATCAGCACCCCATGTTGTGTCCGCCGAAAACTAAAAGTAAATATTAAAAAAAGCCAACAAACAAACTACTAATGACATTTGCCAAAAATGAATGAGAACCAAATCTAGATGAATACTCTGACCTCTGTCTCTATATTCATGTGTCAATAAGCAAGAAGGTAAACTTCTCTGTGTCTAATCACTAAAATAAGGGGATAGTGATCGTTTTCTTCAGTGGGAAGTGATTAGAAATCATTATTATGTATAAAGAACTTTAAATGTGAAAAATCTATTTTGGACATGTATAATGATTTTGGACATGTATAAAAATATTGTGTAACTAACAATCATTTGTAATTTTATTATATAGTAGTTAATAAGAACCACAGAGATGCTATACCTATAAAGAACAGTCATTCTTTTCCTTTCATGAAAAAAAAACATCACCATAGTTTGAACTTATAGTTATTATGAAGCTAGTCATACTTAAAATTCTTCCTCCATTCAGTATTACTCTTTCAACAATGTTTGTTAGTTTATTTTCACCACATTATGGTGTTTCTTTTTTTTCTTTCTTTTTTTCTCTTTTTTATTGGTTGTTCAAAACAATAAAAAGTTCTTGACATATCATATTTCATATATTAGATTCAAATGGGTTATGAACTCCCATTTTTAGCCCAAATACAGATTGCAGATTCACATCGGTTACACATCCACATTTTTACATAATGCCATTAGTAACTGTTGTATTCTGCTACCTTTCCTATCCTCTACTATCCCCCCTCCCCTCTTCTCTAAACCAGCTACTGTAATTCATTTCTCTCCTTGTTTTTTTCCCATTCCACTCACAAGCTCTTATATGTAATTTTGTAAAACAATGAGGTTCTCCTTCCATTTTCATGCAATTTTCCTTTTCTCTCCCTTTCCCTCCCACCTCATGTCTCTGTTTAATATTAATCTTTTCCTCCTGCTTCTTCCGTGCTCTGTTCTTAGTAGCTCTCATTATATCAAAGAAGACATTTGCATTTGATTTATAGGGATTGGCTAGCTTCACTTAGCATAATCTTCTCTAATGCCATCCATTTCCCTGCAAATTCCATGATTTTGTCACTTTTTAGTGCTGAGTAATACTCCACTGTGTATAAATGCCACATTTTTTTATCCATTCATCTATTGAAGGGCATCTGGGTTGGTTCCACAGTCCAGGTATTGTGAATTGTGATGCTATGAACATTGATGTGGCAGTATCCCTTTAGTACGCTCTTTTAAGGTCTTCAGGGAATAGTTCAAGAAGGGCAATAGCTAGGTGAAATGGTGATTTGACCCAGATTTTTTCAATCAAAAATTCTAAAGTATAAATCATCTACTATGACTGTTTAGCCTAAAGCAAGATACTCATTGAATACAGTATAAGCAGAAAGCCATAATTTTGTCAGAAAGATAACACTTGTAAATTCAGGTACTATCTATAGTTACTGGCTTGGTTAGGTATCGAATTGTTACTATCTATAGAAACCAATCAATTGAACAAAAGTTTCAGGCAATTAATACCTGAGTAAAATAGTGCTTTTGTTTATGTAGTAATACTAAGTTTATATATCTTTCTTTTCTAACAAGCTAAATATAGCATCAAAACCCCAATCTCTCAATATACAGGAATTTAACCAAGACTTTTTACTGAACAACCAATTTATTCAGTTAAGTGTGTTTAGTGATTGCTGCCTCAGCCAAAATGTTTTTTCTCTGCATGCAAATCTGGGTCAGCTTCATGTAACATAAGGTCAAATGATTATAGGAATCCTCAAAGTTCAGCACTGCAGAGAAACAGCATGAATAATTTTCTTTCAAAAATGTTAAAAACTGATGTTACCAATCTACCACTGCATTTATTGAAAATCACAATGTTTTACCCAGGAGACATCTAATTTTCTGCACCACAACTCACTTTAAAAGGCTCCAGTGTAAATTCATTGCAGAATGTATTTCTAGGTAAATAAATAATTTGACGCATGTATGAAATTTTTGAATAGATGCCAATTAAACAGGAGAGAAGAGCTGAAAAAATAAATTGTCATTTTAATTTTAAAGTAGTTGATCTTGAGCTATTACCATTGACAGTAGTTAGAGAGTCGGGCCATTTCTCTATTGAGGGCTCTTAATTTGTATCATACTATCAGCACAGTAGAAAACACATCTTTTGAATTCTCTAAGGCAAAAAATGTATTATTTTCTCAAGTTTCTTTGAGTGAATAATTGTCTCAAAAAAAATTTCTACTCTAAAATACTGCTATTATATAGTCTTGGTCAATCCACTGTTTTCTCAATAGACTGAAAACCATTACACATTGTTAGCAGTCTTACTTCAAAATTCCTTTGGTGGTATTCCTGAAAAATATGAATACTGAGACCATTTACTTCCTACAGGGAAATCCTCTTCCATCACCTTATAATCCTAATTAAGAGTGGAAAGAAGTATCTTGTTTTTCAAGTTTTTATACCTATATATGTTTGTATACAATTATATGTAAAATTCTTTAAAGTAATTTATAAATATATATATATATATATATATATATATATATATATATATATATATATACATACCCCCATACATTGCCTACATAAAAATTACTTTAAGGATAATATGTTTAATATACCTGGAGAATTTAACTGCAATGTGGTCTCTTGTACATGAATTCATGTAGCTGGTTTCAGTGGTACACGCCAGAGTCTTGGGATGCTGAGGAAGGATGATTGTGAGTTCCAAGCCAGCCTCAGCAATTTAGCGAGTCCCTCAGCAACTGAACTCAGTGATATCCTGTTTCTAAATAAAATACAAAAAAAGGGCTGAGTATGTGGATCAGTGGTTAAGCATCACTGGGTCCAATCCTTGGAACCAAACAAATAAATAAATAAGGAATGCATTCCTGCAATCATGTAGGCATGCATAATGCAGAAGTACATGGATTCAAGTTTAAACAAAAATAAACATGGTAAAATTTTACTAAACTCCAATAGTTGGTGAAAAAAAAAATTAAAGAAACTAAGTGTTAAAATACTTACATATTTACTGGAAACCATGAACTATTATCAATTATGTTGTAAACATTGACAACATGAACATTTAATAAACTATAATGTTATCAGAAAAAAATATTTTTTAAATATTACACTTAACATTATCACTTGCTATATAGTAACAGGGAGGCATCATTTAATCTTAATGCCTTCACATTTTAGGGTCTAAGTTTTAGACAGAAGAAGACCATCACTAGTCTTTGGCTATGTGGGCCTACAGATACCTTATGTTAAAAAATCTACAGAATTTACAGTTATTGAATGAATTAATTTGGGAGTATTATGACTATGGGTAATTAATTTTTTCTTTGATTTACCTTTTTTTATAGACTTCACAGGATGTTCTACTTTTGTAATAAGAATATTCCCTTTCAAAAAAAATTTTAATACAATTAAAAGTAAATTAAGACTTGGAATAGATTTAGTTTTTAGTAATCAAAAAAAAAAACTTTGGGGCTATGAAGGGAATATAGTACATGGGTTGAAAGTTTGCATTTTAGAGTTATGCTTTTCTGAGTCTGAATTCTATCTCTGCCTCTCCTACTTAACAAGGAACACAGCTCTCTAGACAATGGTGTTGTAAACTTCAAATACAATAGTGCTTGCAAGGTACTTGGCACTCATAGTTAGTTTCAAAGTATAGTTGCTTTTATTATTACCTTAAAATCTAATTTTAATAAAATGAACAACCCACAAACTATTAGACATTTCACACTTTGTACTCTTTTTGACAATAAAATATTTCTAAACCTTTAACTCATACTTGGACCTGGGCAAATACTCACTCAATTTATATTGTATTTTCCACTTAACATATTATTCTAGGGTAGTGAAAAAGGCAACCATTTCTCATGGCAACGACAAACATGTCCACCTGTAAGTCATCTTTGATACTGGAAACTGGAAACTACTCATTCCTTTAAGAAACACAACCCTTCATTTGAAATACAAGTTATATTATACTCACAAACATATGGACAAAAGTGTTAGGGAATAATTGGTTGTGGTTGTTTTTCCTTTTCTGTGAAGGTGAGGATTAAACCCAAGGCCTTACAATTGCTAGGCAAGTGCTCTACCACTGAGGTATACTCCCAGTCCCAAATATATGTATTGCATACAATCTCTTTAAAAAATCTCTTATGTACGTCATTAGTAACAAAATATGCTTATTAGAAGATGATTTTTTTTTTCAGAGTAGAAATTAGAAATTTATTAAAGGACAGCAGAAAAGACTTCTCCTGGAGGAAGAAGGGGACCCAAAAGGTGGGAATCCGTGGAAGGGCTGTTCTTTCGCCTTTTTATACTTTTGGTGATAGAATATAGGTTGAAGGGGTTAGGACACAGGTGGGCCCAATTATCACCTTTTGGGATGGGCTTATCATTTCTCTAGGATGGGCTATCTCCAAATCTGTTGGGGGCTTTTTCCTGAGCTCCATTAACATTTCTTTGAGGTGGACTTTGGCCTAGGGCCTTTTCAGGACTTCATTAACATTCCATGAATTGCCCTGCGTTTTCCCTGAGTCATTCCCAGCATGGCCTCCATTTTAGATTTCACTCGATATTAGACCCGATTTACCTAACTACACTGACTACCTAACTTTAAATCTGGCTTCATTCCCCCCTCTAATTTGAAAACTCCTTACTGCTGTAAGCAAGGGGGGCGAAGAAAATCTTTCTGGCTTCTTCAGGCTGAAAAGGGACGGTGTGGGGCAAGCAGCTTGGAATCTCCCTTTAAAAATCGGGTCTATCGAGTGGGTCCATGATAGAAGTCTGATTGAGAAGTAATAGACTGGAAGGCTATTTGAGTGATGGGTGGTCTATAAGAGAAACAAGAATTCATTAGTACTGGAACCAGATTGATGCAGCAATAAATCCCATAGCACAGGAATATGCCAATGAGTATGATGGCAAAGACAAAGACTAACAATGATTTCCAAGAGGAATTACCAAGAACCAGGAGCTAAGATATTGTTTCCATGACAAAGTTGCTGAGGACATGGCTTCTATCTGAGCATGTAAATCTTTAAGGATATTCGTCTCATTGCCAGAATTGTCAGGGGTGCAAACACAACACTTAACTTTTAGAATTACAGATGTCCTTTTCCTTAAGATACAGTTTAAAAACTTAATATAATCTGAGCTTGCAAAATCCTTTTACTAGTATGACCTCTGTGTCTAATAGAGAAATATTTAATTCTGTTACTTAGGGCTGGATAACCATACTAGCAAACATTAAGCCTACCTGCGTAGGTTAGAAATAAAGGCCTTGAACTAAAAACTACTCTGGCAGTTTCTTTTGATAGTAATCAGGCATTCCTGTCTGAGAATCTCTTTTGAAGCCTCCTGTTTACTTATTTAAGGAAGTTACATTTAACTATTATTTTATTTAAAATGCCCAGGAATAGCTGTGTTTTGGCTTTGATTGTCTTTGCTAAGTGTTTAAGATGAAGCAAGTCAAACTGACTTTTGTTTCTATCTATTGTTAACAGTCAGCTGAGTTTCCTTGGGAGTCCTCGGGAACTTGCAGCAGCTTCTCAGATCTGCTAGTGCCACTTGTGCTAGGATGGGTCCAGGCCTTGCTTGACCATGTGGCTTCCCTTGGAAGCATCAGGGATGTCTCCATTTTCTGATGACCCTCCTCTTCACAGCAAATGCACTGATTGGCTTTCGGTCCTCCACTGGTCTCATTAATCTCCCTGATTGGGAGGTTATGTGGCGTAGAGTTGCAAAGCTCTTTGGAAAAGTCCCTTATCCCCTGACTCAGACTGACTCAGAGGGCAAGAGCCAAATTTTTAATTTTAAAACTTAATCTTTTCTTAGTTCAATATTTATTTCCAGATAATCATATGAATAAATAAATCATGTATGCTAATTTTACGATATGCAATGTAAATAAATTGAATCATCTTCCAGAATAATTAAGGTAAAATCCCTTTGCATAATAGCAATTTTTACCATCCAAATATCTAAAATAATAGCTTTCTTCATTTTCATACCTCTTAGTTAATAAGTAAGCTCATGTGTTTTAAAATAATACTTAACCTTACTGATTGAATATAAGTCAAGGA